>NC_054824.1:31382458-31683258 GCF_018345385.1 Vulpes lagopus
TCTTCTTCATAATATGTAGAATAAAAAACAGTAATATTTTATTACTCGTTTACTGAGCTAACTCTAAAAAAAAAAAAAAACGGTTAGACTATCCTTGTCCTATAGCCTTTAAATCTCTTGTTATAGTTGGTAAAATAATGGTGAATATCCCTAATAAATATTCACCCAAATGTCTCATTTCCTATATATTAGCAGTTATCTCACAGAACAAACAGGTTGGAATTGGCCCAGCCTGACTCAAGCAGTATGTGTCAGTTTCATAAGAAAGAGAACATTCCAGTGGAGCCACTGAGTTTATAAACAGAGTCTGACCTCTCTAGCTTCTGTACTTTATTCTGTTCTCTGGAATTCTTGGATGAACCTACTTGTTCCCATTCGAAATATTTTATCTCTTAGATGTTTCTTCTCAACATCATCTAGCTTGGTTAATATCTCTGTGATTTGGGAAAAAAATGTCTCATATTCATCACTGTTATGGGTATGGACCATTTAGAAGCAGTACTGACAAGTATCTAAGTGACATGTTCTAGAGTCCCAAGTTACATCCTATCTTTATCACTAACTGGCTATGGCACTATGAACAAGTTAATTAACCCCTCTTTGTCTTGATTTTCTTGTGAAATAGAAATGATAGTATGTTTTCTCAAAAATTTGCAACAAACAGCATCCATAAAATGTTAGAAGACTGCCTGGCACATAATAGGCACTCAATATATATTAGCTATTCTTAATATGCAAGTGTAGAGAGTAAGGCAGAAAGGGAGACCTCACTTTAACATTAACCCCCTCACTAGAGGGGTTAATGTTTTCTCTTTGATTTTTTTTAAAATTTTTTATTTATTTATGATAGTCACAGAGAGAGAGAGAGAGAGGCAGAGACACAGGCGGAGGGATAAGCAGGCTCCATGCACCGGGAGCCTGATGTGGGATTCCATCCCGGGTCCCCAGGATCGCGCCCTGGGCCAAAGGCAGGCGCCAAACCGCTGCGCCACCCAGGGATCCCCTTCTCTTTGATTTTTGATGTCTTTTGGTTATCCACTGCTCCCTTAGTATACAGCCAGCACATTCAGAAAACAGCCCAGATTCCTAGATCATACTGCTGAATAACTCATATACAATGATTTACCCCCAAATTCTGAGTCCTACACTTAAAAATGCTACATAGACTTCTGCTCTGAACTTGTTTACACAGAATAGAGGCATGTCTTTTCAAACATGAGATCTTGCTGTCCCTGATTAGAAATAAGGAGCTCAATACATTCTTTCCATAAGAGGTATTATTTCAGAGTTTGCATCAAAAAAGATACATTTTACCTTTACATTTTTTTTTTATCACCAAGACATTTCCCCCAGTCCTCACTAAAAATTTACCCCAGTCCCTTAATGTATAATTTTAAATAACATTTGGCAATAAGACTTTGGCAAAGAAACTTGTTCAAAATCCCTCTTTTTTTTTTCAAAACTGAAATAACATCCAGTTGTTTCTCTTTCTTTCCATATGTTCACATGCTCAATTACTTTTGAATTTGTTCACTATACAGAAACAGACCAAAAGGGTTAAGATTAAAGTGAATGAAACCACAAACATAATGAAGAAGATAAACTTAGATTTGTTGATCAAATCTCAAAAGACACTGGCAGATTTGGAAAATTTCTCTTGAATTCTATAGAATGAATTTTTTAGAATAAAAAAAAACAAAGTACTCCACTTTATTCAACAGGCCATAAATGGAATAAATATGCTATTTCAAACAAACAGAGCATGATAATCCTAAATAAGTATATAGATCAGATATTTCCCAGGGAGATCCCGTTCTGAAATACTGAGGAAACCTAGAATTAGCTGGTGTTTATCCTTAATGAAAATTCTTTAACAATTCAGACAAGATGATGTTAGTTTTTATAATTTGCCTGGGCATCATCATACTCAGACATATTAAATACTGCAAGGGAATTCCATTTTCAGTCAAGATTTTGTCAGTATTTTTGAAGAGTTCCACATTTTTTTCTGGAGTTTTTTATTCATTGGTCATTGCCAAAGCCCTTTGGTTGCTTAGTGTCTGGCAGGAGTATCTTAAGAATCTGGTTATTTCAGTTAGGTGAGTACTTAGGGAAGGGGGAAAGGGGAATTCTAGGTATGCAAATTCCATGAGCTTCCAGTTACAGACCAGATTTAAACCTTTGTATATTTGAGTTCATTTGTCTTTGACAAAACAATCTTCTTGTCTTTAAAAGGAAAAAGTACTGAAACATATCTTATTGAGAAGGGAGCCAAAGTTGGTGGTGCATCAAAAAGCTGTTAAAATTAATATTTGATGATATGAATTAAATGAATTAAAATTACACAGATGAACATTTCCTTAAAATATGCAAAGTTATATGAACTATGTGTTGGGTTTTTCTTAGCCTGGCATAGTAGAAAATTAATTTAAGATGATTGGAACATTAAAAATATGGCCAGGTTCACTAGTTCCTCAGACATATGCTGAAAGAATGGTATTTTGTTTCAAGGCAGAATTCTTGTGGTCTGAAAGAGCACCCACCCATTTCTTTTTACGGGTCCTTCAATTGTAAAGAGCCTCTGGGAGACTTCAAAATTCGTGGAAGAAGAATCAAGATCTAAAGAATACTTCTTACAACTAAAACAGATGAAAAAAAAAAACTCTACCTCTGAGTGATGCATGCCAAATCTGTATGTAGCTCTCCACTTATGATTTATTAAATTCATAAAAATGTTTCCATAGTTCCTAGATCATCAGCTTACAGCACACAGATTTCATTTGGAGTTAGTCTTATGTTCACAAAACTGTTCTTTCTGTGCAATGCAAATTGTTAGTATTGGTGAAACACTCATTAAACTCACTCAAAGCTCCACATTTGTATATCAATCTTAATCCTCCGTTTCTTAGCTAAGAGCCATAGTCACAAAGATAGTATTGCCAGGGGATACAATTTATCCACAAACTATTGATTTCAAGAGTCACGTTTTATGTATGTTCACATATACAGTCTCCTCCACATCACCATGAGCCATGTGGCACTGAAGTAAAGACATGCTAAGGTTTACCTGGGTTCACAACACAGTCTTCCTTATAGATTTGTCCACATTTCATTCCCTGAACTCAGTCTTTTCTCCATCACACTCTCTCAGCTTCCTGGGCTCTCCTCACTCATCTACTCTCTGGAATCATTTATCCTCCATGACCACTTTTGGAATGTTCTGTTTCCATGAAGACATTCTAAGGATGACAGCCTACACTGATTACTCCCTTTCCAAACATGTATTATTATGTACTTTATTATTTCATGCTTTTTTCTATACACTTTTTTGTTTTATATGTGTAGACAATGCTATCTCACCAACAAAGTTTGTATTCTGTTAGAGGGCAGGGTGATGCCCAATACTTCCTTTATTACTTTCTTCAATGCACAGGAGGAGGTCTGTGGTATATTTTTATAGTTAGAAACTGCCTTATCTGCTGCAGGATCAGTGATGGGCTTTTGTGTTTGGGAAGCTATACCCTTTTCTTCCACAGGTCAACAAAAATGCCCCATTGTAATAGAATACACACTGAAGTATAAACTTTGTGTAATGAACAGAAGGATAAGGAGGTGTTGACAAGGCATGACACACTCTGTTTAAATCTTTCCTCATGTAGAAGGAAAGGAGGCCAGGCCAATGGGGCTATTTTTTCAAGAAAGTTAGATCCAACCCATCATAGACATCCTTACAGAGTTTGTAGATAAACTGTATCTCTTTTCTCTTCTCTCCCTTTCTTTGCCATGTACTCTTCTATTTGAAATATGACATCTATTTTATTAATCTACATTTTCTAAGTTGGAATAGTAAAGAATAAACAAATCAGGGGCACATGGGTGGCTCAGTCAGTTAAGCATTTGCTTTCTGCTCAGGTCATGATTCTAGAGTCCCAGGATTTTTTTTTAAGAATTTATTTATTTATTTATGAGAGACAGAGAGAGAGGCAGAGACATAGGCAGAGGGAGAGGGAGAGGGAGAGGGAGAGGCAGGCTCCTCGCAGGGAGCCTGATGCTAGATGCAATCCCCGGACCCCAGGATCACAACCTGAGCCAAAGGTAGACACTCAACCACTGAGCCACCCAGACACCCTTAGTGTGCTAATAAAATGTCTATCTTGTACCTGTAATTACTAATCAGGGCTCTCTTCCTCTTCGGAGGCGGAGAGCCCGTTTGCGCAAACGTCCAATAAACCCTCTTGCTAATTGCAAAAAAAAAAAAATGTCTATCTTGTGTAGTTTTGATTCTTTGCAAGTATTTTACTGAGGGCTTAAAAGAACCATCATCAGGAGTTACTCGTCAATACCATTTTAAAGAAAATTTTTGTAAACTATTTCTTCTCATTTTTAAACCTCAAGTGCTGGGGTGGGGTTTGTTTTTTTTTTTTACTTTATTTATTATTTATTTATTTTTATTATGGTCTCACATTTCCTAAATCATTCAGTTTGAGTCACTTATCTAATAGTTAGCATTCAGCTGATTTTAAATTTCACATTTTATTTAGACAAGTTTTTTTTAAAGAGGGAGAGAATCTTAAGCAAGCTCCACATCTAGCACAGAGCCTGACATGGGGCTTGATCTCATAACCCTGAGGTAATGAGCTGAGCTGAAATCAAGAATCAGACACTTCGATGATGACCCACCCAGGTGCCCCTATTTAGAGAAATTTTTAAAACTTTCTCATAATCTCATTTTTTGGATGCTATTTCTATCATTTTTTCCCTTTACAATTAAACATTAGTTTTCTTTTTCAAAGGATTATTGCAATTTTTACTTTCAAAATTTTTACTTTCAAAATTTTTTGAAAATGGAATACATATTTTCTTTATTCATTTTTTTCCTTTGTATATGAGAGAGAAACTGAAAAACACTGTAAAAAGGTATATGACAACTTTCAAATAATCTATGTAGATAATTCAACTCAAAGAGGTTAAGCTTTGTTCCATGCATCTTAAGCCTGGGGGCTGCATCTAGTGAAACCCTTCTAGGAAGTATTATATATAAGTATAGTATGATTAAAGAGAAAAATAACGTTTTTTAAAGGAACTTGACAAACATGACCTCAGGTGATCAAGACTAACATCAACAGTGATAACTCATGTTGATAGTACACATCCTTGATGTGATATGATGAAAATGACACTTTACCTCTTCCTCCCAATATTTCATAACCCCATGCTAATAATGGTAAAAACATCAAACAAATTCGAATACATGGAAATTCTACAAAATATATAACCAATATTCCTTAAAATTGTCAAGATCGTCAAAGCAAGGGAAAGAAACTGTCAAGGACAAGAAAGTCCTAAAGACAGATGACTAAATGTAATGTAGTGTCCTGAATAGGATTCAGGAATAGAAGAACATCGGGTGAAACTAAAGAAATCTGAATAAATTGTGGAGTTTATTAATAATAATATACTGATATGATTCATTAATTGTGACAAATGTACTACACTGATTTCAAAGTTAATAATAGAGGAAAGTGGATATGGAGTATATGAGAATTCTATCATATTTATAATTTTCTGTAAATCTAAAATGTAAAATAAAAAGATTTTAAATAAAAATGTATGATATCAATTTATGTAAATAGATGGGAGTCTCAAGGTATCAGACATATATCTGGTAACAAAGTAGGCTGCCAATAATGATTGTTAGTTGATTTTAATTCAACAAAACAAATACTACCTGTGCATCAAAAGTCCTATATGATAAGAGATATCATATACATAACTCTGTTATCTATGGGGGTAGCATGACTGATAGTTAAACTATAGGCTAATTCTCAAGGTATTCTAAATTTCGACAGTCTGATTTTATTTGCACTGCTGTTATAAGCTCACTACTAAATCTTTCTTGAGTGCAGTTTTGTTTTGTTTTTTATCAGAGACAGAGGAAATTAAAACAAGAAATCTTTCTGCTTTTGGGTTTCAAACATTTATTATGTATCACAGCAGGTGACAGAGCTAATGCTATCTACCCACTACTTAGTCATCACTTTCTTTTTAACTCTGGAATTTGACTCCTAATCAAGGTTAACTTCTCCTGATCTACAACAATTATGCTACAAGTTTGCCCACAACACTATTTATCATGGTATCTATAATCTATTCCTGTTAATTCATAAGAGTATCTTTTGTTTATATTAAATTTTTATAACAAATGGTTGAAGTTTTTCTTCAGGATATTGTAAAAAGTGGCATGAAGTTTTACAAATTAAAATTTTCACTGCTTAAGACAATTAGGTTTACGATGGTCAAGCTTGACCATTATCCCTCTGCTGTGATAGTCAGTGATGGTGTTAATGGTTACCCAAATTAGAAACAAGAAGTTTGGGGTGCTTGGGTGGCTCAGTGGTTGAGCATTTGCCTTTGGCTCAGGTTCTTGGTTGAGTCCCGCATCAGGCTCCATGCAGGGACCCTGCTTCTCCCTCTGCCTATGTCTCTGCCTCTCTCTCTCTGTGTGTCTCTCATGAATAAATAAAATCTTTTTAAAAGCTAAATAAAAATAAAAACAAGAAGTTTATTTTGCTCTTTCTAAGATCAAAAAATAAAAGTGAAATAGATTTTGTGGTCTAATGTTTATGGAATTAATATTTAATATTCAATCAATCTTTAATATATTAATATTAAATAAATATATTCAATAGTTTAATATGAAATTAACACATAAACTAAAGACCATCCATTTCAGACATAGCATTTTAAAATTTTTTTGTAGGGACACTTAGGTGGCTCAGCAGTTGGGCTCCTGCCTTCAGCTCAGATCGTGATCCTGGGATCTGGGGTTCAGTCTCGCATCGGGCTCCCTGCAAGGAGCCTGCTTATTCTGCCTATGTCTCTGACTCTCTCCCTCTCTCTCTCAGTACGTGTCTCTCATGAATAAATAAATGCATCTTTAATAAATAAATGAATAAATAAATAAAATTTTTTGTAGCTCTACATTTATCTCTAAAATAAATTTAATTTATTTAACTTTCATTTAGAATGAAATACAATGTGTATTTAACATTGTTTGCATAGTCTTTAGAATTTATGATCCTTTTGGAACACTTTAAGAGTAGTAGCTACAGCAACTTTGCCCAGGGAGAAATTAGTTAGCAAACAGCTGTGAGCAAAGTTTATGATGAAGCAAGAAAATACACTGATTTCAAACATAAATGGTGATACTTCCATAAAAATATTTTTCCTGTTAATGAAGTAGTTGTACATATAAAAATTAATATAAGCACATATTAATAAAAATGAGGAGGACATATGACACTCGATAAGTCTGAATATTTATGAGACCAGTTTAATAAAACAACGGAGCTGTTATACTTTGTTTTCTTAGTGGGAGCTGGACCACTAACTATCACAAGGTACAATTAATGTCAGGATTCTGGCTATTGGGTTGATGGCTTTCACAAGGCACAGATAGCGAACACTTATTATAGGAAACATTTTCTGGTGCTGACTTCCCTCTGTTGTAAACTTCATATACTGGCTAAATCCACATGATAAACTATAGAGATGCTTTAATGATACCCATCCAAGGTAACTGAATGAACCTAGGTAAAAACTATCAAAGCATCTCTGGGCAAGACTGGAACCCTACTTCATCTTTAGAAGTACACACACATACACACACATGTATTGAGGTTTATGCAACATTTTATTTTTTGATTTAATTAAAGAAAACAATGTTATATTAAAAATGGGAAAATTCTTTGAACAATCCCTCCTAATCAGGAGCAGATCTTGGATTGTTAATAATATAGGTTCTTTTGAAGATGGGAGGAAGAAGTATCTACTTTCTAAAGCCACATTTTCATTTAATTATTTGCAGTCTTATTCCCCATATGCATTCTTATTTTCTTCTTATTGAAAGACATTATTTGAAAGCATTTTTAAGAGGTCTTTATGTGTTAAACTCCCAAGCCCTTGTAGGACATCAGAATATCCTTATTGCACACACATTTATTTCAATGTTACAGCTCTCTTCCTCACTGTTGAGAAATTTGATATGCAGTAAATTTTTATTTTTGTGAGTCATCTGATCTTTCTCTTGAGAAACTTTTATACTTTTCTCTTTATCTTCACTTGTCTTGAATTTAACTATAGTCTATCCAGGTGTATTTTTTACTCATCTTTGTAAAGATGATCCCAATAATTTCTCCTTTCATAATTGTCTGCTATTTTTGTAATGTGGCTCTAATGCTCCTCCTAAAAGGAAGGAAATGAGTCTACTTTTCCATCCCTAAATCGAGGCTTGGCCATATGACTTATTTTGTTAATAGAATATTTAGCTAACATGACATAAGCAAAGACTTGAGCACACTTGCACATTGGGTCTTACCCTCTTTTGTAGCTCTTAGAATTTTGAGACCACTGTGTGAACATGTGAATGAGGCTGAGATAGCCTAGGAGAGAGACCACATGGGAAACATCTAAGGGCTCTTGCTTCACAACCTGCCAGATACGGGAGTAAGGGCATCCAAGACAAACCAAATCCATCTGACCAGATCCATGACTGAGCCCAGGAGAGATCAGCAGTAAAAACACGCAGATGATCTAAAAATTGCCAGCTCTTAGAATTTTGAATTAATAAATGATCTTTCTGTTATAAACCACTACATTTTGGGGTGGTTTGTAACATAGCAAAGGCTAACTGGTGAATTTGACTTTCCCAAAGAACTGTCAATCCAAAGTGTTCCATATTTCTTTAATTTGTGAGAATTCTCAATTATTATTTCCTTATTTCTCTAGAGTTTATTTTTTAAACCATTTTATTGGGGTATGACTAACATGTAAAAAGCTGTACATATTTAATTTATACAATTCAGTGGGTTTGGAGGTAAGTACACCTGTAAAACTGTCACCACCATCCAGGCCATAAACATATCCATCAAATTCCAAAGTTTCTTTCCCACCTATTTATTATTATTATTGTGTATGTGTGTACATGTGTGTGTAACATAAGATTTACCCTCTTAGCAAGTTTTAATATATAATACAAAGTTGTTAGCTATAGGTACTATGCTATATAATAGATCTCCAGAACATATTTACCTTGCATAACTGAACTTTGTACCCTTTGACAGTCACCTCCCCATTTTCCCTTACCCCCAAACTCCTGGCAACTACATGCAATAGAATATTATTCGGCTGAATAAAAGAAGGAAATCCTGCTTTTGCAACAAATGAATGGACCTAAAAGACATTATACTAAGTGAAATAAGCCAAATACAGACAAATACTGTATGATCTTATCTATATGTAAAATCTCAGTTCATTTTATGTCCATCTGAAACTGCTTTTATATGGATTTTTGATACCTTCACTTTTTCATCTCTACATACATTTCTATCACTTTATTCTTCCCTGAGTTTTTTTTTAATTTTTCTTTTTTAAATTTTTCAATATTTCAACCTTACTTCTATGTGGATAATTTATTCCTGAGGTGACCTATCTTCTTATTTCACAGTTTGAGTTATTTATATCAACCATCCGTATTTTGAATTTCTACTAGATTCTTTATAATTGCATCCTATTTTATGTCGTATAGTTTCAATGCATATTTTTATTTGTATAGTAAGATCATCTTATTTTGTCCTTATTTTATTCTAGTTTTAGACTCTAATTCTAGAGAATTTTACTATATGCATATTTTTAACTGACAGTGCTAGTACAATGCATGCATTTACTTCACCATCATGAAAAAAGTAGTTTATATATAAGAAATGGACTAAAGTTTATATATAAGAGTTTATATATAAGAAATGGACTAAAGTTAAAATAGGAAAACCTGGTCTGAGAAACTGGCTTTCCACACACAGTTAATTAACACTGTCTGCCTTTGATCTTAAGGATACATTCAAATGTGAGTCTGGTATGATTATTATGTCCTGAACATAAGGTCAGAATACAACCCTCTTAGCAGAAGAGAGGTTTTCATCCTGAAGAAATTTGGGATTTCTACAGGCCAGTTGTCGATCTTGGGAAAATGATAAAAACTTGGGAAGTAAACCTTAAGTGTAGAAGTGAAAAAATATTCCTCGTTTTTGAAGTGAGAATCGGTTTAGTAAGGATATGACAAAACCATGCAATGATTAGTATAGGGCTGGTCTCGACTATCTGATGCCAGGCTTTGGCCATTGTTTTAAGAATAGCTCTCCAATCAGCACATAAAAACAATCATGACAAGACTGTTACGGCACGGCTCTGCCTCATGCAAGGGTAAACTTGTGACCCTTCTATCTAATCAGGGACTTAGAGTTTGATTCCGGGATGGCCAAATCATCCATTTCAGGCTGATCACTTTTATGTAATTATCATGAAAGAGACACATGCTTACCTATCCTATCTCTAGTCTAAGAATGTTGTGAGCTTGGTGACTTTTCAGCAAATATGTAGTTGTGGGGAAGCTGCCTGATAATTAAACCAGAAGGAAAATGGTTAAAGAGAAGGAAAGAGAAGGAGGAAAGAAAAAATAGGAAATTAAAAATATTATTAAAGCACTCTGATTCTTCTAGGTCTTGAACTTGAAATTTGTTGGTTTTGTTTGTTTTTGGCTTAACTAAGTCAGAGTTGGGCTTCTCTTTCTACAATCAAAATAATAAAATAGTCATGGTTAACACAAGAAATGATACTAATAGTAGAGTGCATGCAAAATAATAAAATGGCTCACTTCATTCCTATTAGGATGACTACTAGAAAAGAAAAAGTATTGATGATGATGTGAGGAAACTATAGCCATTGTACATTGCTGGTGGGACTATAAAATGATGCAGCTGCTATGGAAAATAGTATGATGGTTCTCTAAAAATTAAAAATAGAATTGCCATATGATCCAGCAATTCCAATTCTGGTTATATATCTAAAAGAATTGAGAACAGAATTCTTACAGTTACTTGCCCACCCGTGTTAATAGTAGCATTATTCACAACAGCCAAGAGGTAGAAGCAATGTAAATACCATTTATAGATGAATGGATTTTTTTTAAATGTGGTATATGAAATATTATTCAGTCTTCAAAAGGAAAAAAAATGGGGCACATGCTATATGTGTAAACCTTGAGGACATTATGGTAAATGAAATAAGCCAGTTGCAATAAGGCAAATATTGTCAGATTCCAGTTATATCTAAGGTAGTTAAATTCACAGAAACAGAAGTAGAATGGTGGTTACCAGCAGTCTAAAAGAGGGGGAAATAGTGCGATTTTGTTTAGTGGGCATAGATTTCCAATTTTGCCAGATGAAAAAGTTCTGGAAATTGGTTACACAACAATGTTATTATACCTAACACAACTGAACTGCACACTTACAAAGGTTAAATGGTAAGAGGAAGCTTTGGTGGACATTTTCTATGCTTTGAGTTTCAAGTACTTTTTAAAATTCTTCTCATATTTGGAGAAGGTCTTATATTCTGAGTCCATGCAAGGTACTCATTTTCCCAGTTTCCCCTTCCCAGATATAAACATATGACTTGGCTATGACACTCAAAATCAGCTTTGCAAATCTCCAATTCAGATGCAATGCAAAGAAGTAGGCATCACATAGGATTTGTTCTAGCAAGCAGACACATCCAGTTGTCAGAAGCAGCACTGACAGGAAGAGGTTCAGTGGGATGCTTTTGCACTATTTGTGCTGGTGCCAGCCATGGAGTATCTAAGGTGGCAGCCCTATAGTAGAATACAAGTGTTGTTCCCAACTATGTAGCATTCAAGTCTGAATCTGCAATTTTACTGCATAAAATTCTGACTTTTTTATCTCTGAATTCCACACAGTCATTTACCTCCTCACTTATTTGATCACATTTAAGGAGAAACATAAACTGAACCTTTTTCTTAGTGATAAAATAATATTCAGTAAAAAATACACAATTGTCATTATTATCAGAAATCTTAGGGATGTGCCAGCACAGAATTCAACAGGTTTCTCCTAAACATTTTCCAAATGCCTCCAGCTGTGTTTCTCAGAATCAGGCCAGACAATGGCTAGACGGATGGTTACATCAAAGTGGCATCTATGTACAAAGAGGGCTCCCTCCTCTCAGAAGTTCCTAACAGAGGGTCTGTAAGGATGAAATCATCCCTGCAAATATTATTTGCCTTGCTTTTTGCTTTATTTTCTTAACCAGAAAAGTGTTTGTCCATGAAATAGTTTGGCAAGGTCTATTATCCCAGAGGATTTCTTAAACTAACAGTCCACCATGTCAAGCCTAGGAAGAAAAGCAATTATTTTTGAACACAGAATATTCTTTATTGTGAATTATCAAATTACTTTTTTATTTTAAGATTTTCAAAGTTTTATTTTTACCCTTGTTCATATTTAGGCCCAAATATGATACTATTAGAGAAAAATCTATCAACTAGGTTATTTTTTACCAAAAGTAAAATATTGTTTGGAGTTGAATAGGTGCCTCAATTTTTTGAAAAACTCTTACACGACCTTACGCCTACTTGTTTCCTTCTCTTGTTGAAAAGTAAATGAGTTCATTAGGGAACACCCTGGAAATGAGAATAAACAGTGGATACGTTTTCCTAAGCATTACCTGTTTGGATCTGAACATGACTGTGCTCCATAAAAGTACATTTGGAATTTTTACTTCCAAAATAACTGGAGTGAAATTAGGAAAAATCGATCCCATCCCATTCTGTCCTTTTTTCTCCCATCTGACTCTCCCTGCAAAGCAACTAGGCTCTATGCCTAAGAAAACAGTAACACACTCACAAGCTATAAAGGGTAAAGAAAATTACTACTCAAAATGTAATTCATTGCCAACCACAATTCACTACTTGAACAACCAGCTACTGACTCATCTAATTTTACTCTCACATTCATAAGAACATTTACAAAAGCCTAAAAGCTCTTGAACAGATTCTTTTTAAAATTGCTACTTGCAATTAGCTCATGCACTAGTCTTTTGCCTATGTGGCTTTGTACATGCTGCTCTTTTTAACCCTGTTCTCCTGGTTAAGTTCTATTGGGCCTTAACTCTCAGCTCAGAAGCATCTTTCCCAGAAAAAGTTCCTTGCCTCCTCTTTACTCTGGTCATTCCTAGTAGATGACTCCTTGTTGCTCCCAAGGGATTGTTACACTCATATGGATTATACTACATTTTAGTTGCTAGTTCATCCTATAATAGATCATGAACTCTTTGAGGATAAGTGCTGTTTTGGGCTATATGCTCAACCCCTAATGCATTTTATGATCAATAAATTTTTGATGCATGAGTAAATTAATGCAGAAATTATTTACTCCAGTTAAAGTATTCATTTTGGTTGACTTTCCATCATCCATTCCTCACCATCTACCCCATGGTAACTTTCTTTATGCCAACAGAGAATGAACACTTATTACATTTTCAGCCATGTGGATTTGTGGGAAATGATCCATGACCCCTACAATGTGTACTCTATCCAGAGAAACTACTTTGGGGATGTGCATGTGATCTAATCTGAGCCAGTGAAGAGTTTGCAGCATTTTGAGAAGAGGAGAGGCCTTTTTCTTTTGCAGAAATGATTGGAAGAAGTCATTCTCTGTTTGTGCACATGATCACAGAAAAATAACTGCAACCTCAAGAGCTGCTGGTAACCATCTTGTGATGAAAACAGGAGAGCCTGAGAGTAGAATGTAGGAGGAAGCAGAGTCAGGAAATAGCAAGAGAAACCTTATCCTGCTCACATTATTTGAGGCTTGAAGAAAGACATCCCTAAAGTTAGATGGTCCTTGGGCTATTTTATATGGAGAGTCAATATTATTTTTAAAGTTGTTTGAATTAAGTTTTCTGTTCCTTTAACATAATTAGTTCTTTTTACTTAAGTGCTCAATTTCTCAACTAAATCTTACCTTAGCTCCATCTCCCATTTGATATATTTCACCACCTGCTTCAATTCTTCCCTGGGGGCACAGTAATGCAGAATGGAAACAACATGGGTTTTGAATTTAGATAAACAGGCATTTTCATTTAAGTTCTGCCTTTTATTATCTATAGACACTGAGCAAAGCATTTTACTCTTTTGGGTCTGTTTTTCCTCAACCATATCTACCTCAAAATTCGCTGGAGGATTTAATGAGATAAAGATATTTAATTTCATGTTTATAGGTGAGAAGTTCATAAGATAATTTCTTTGTTTCTTCCCTTATCAATCTCACTAACTTGAATTGCCTCATGGGAATTCTGACCTCCTGTTCTGACATTTCAAACTTCTGAAGCATCTACACCCTTTTTATTCTGCTTCTACCAGCTACCATACTAAAATACCCTGATGTCATAGGAGTTCATTCTCCTATGACATATACCTTCACACCACAGTTTTGCCATCATTGTAAATGACAGCTCATCAACTTTCTTTTTTTTTTTTCACCGTATCATTATTTTTAATGTCCAATGTTTATAATATGAGGGCCGGGGCTGCTTTCTCCTCAACTCAAGTTTATAAATTTTCAATTGGCTTGTGAGGCCAATAGGGATACTTCTTCTTGTCTAATTTGGTTTCTGGGAAGACTTCATTCAGGTCCTCAATAGTCATCTGATCAAATGGAATTATGTTCTTCATCTTCTCCAGCTCTTTTTCATATTCTTCAATCCTGGCCTTTGAGAGGGACAAAAACTCAGCACAGCTTTTCACATCTTCTTTTTCCTCAGCATCCACCTGGACAGTGTATTTATCCTCTGGCACAGGAACCTTCAGGGCATTAAACTTCTTCTCAAAGTCATCTATCAAGCCAGCCTTTGCCACATTGGCCTTGTAGTAAGCCCAGTCGATAGCAGGTGGTTTCTCAGGAAGAGTAGCCAACCTGGAGGTAAGCATCTCATTCCAGGATTTCAGGGAGTTGGCAATGGCCTTCTGGTTTCGGGGTATGATCTCCCCAAAAGCTACCCAGTCAATGGTTTTTAGAGCAAGTTTTCGCCCAGCCATCTTGAGATCCTTCACTGACCCCGCGCTCATCAACTTTCTTAAATCCACACTTCACATTCCTTCTTTTTTGATCACTTGTCTCTTTTTAATTCCATTTGCACTTTTTTTCCTCACTAAATAGAGACAGATTCTCTAAATTAGACAAATTCAATAGATAATAAAAATCATGAGAGGGAGCGATGTAGACATAGGGTGATAGATATGGGTGCATCGTGAAAAAGAAACTAGTGTGGAGGCAGAGAGTAGAATCAAGAGGCAATTATAAAAATGTAGGGGAGAGATGACTGTGGTTGACTCAAGATGATGGCAGTGAAAGAGGTGAGAAATTAACACATGATGGATATATTTTGAAATTTGAGCCAGGAAACTATGCTGATGGGCTAGATGAAGAGTCTGGAAGAACAAGAGTCAAAGATAGCTCCTAGTTTCAGGGAACAAGCAATTTAAAGAATATAATTGTCATTAAGTGTGATGGGTAAGACTGTGAAACAGAAGTTGAGGGGAGATATACAAAAGGCACTAAATACATACATATGCACATGTGTGTGCATATATAGATAAATATGAAATATAGACATACAGACATACATATACATATATACATGGAGTTTATAGTAAAGACCTAGAAAAAGATACATATTTGAAAGTTGTTTGCAAAAAAAAAAAAAAAAAAAAAAGAAAGAAAGTTGTTTGCAGGGATCCCTGGGTGGCACAGTGGTTTGGCGCCTGCCTTTGGCCCAGGGCACGATCCTGGAGACCCGGGATCGAATCCCACATCGGGCTCCCGGTGCATGGAGCCTGCTTCTCCCTCTGCCTGTGTCTCTGCCTCTCTCTCTCTCTCTGTGTGTGACTATCATAAATTAAAAGAAAAAAATTAAAAAAAAAAAGAAAAGAAAGTTGTTTGCATATGGAAGGTAATTAAAGCTTCTGTGATTGAATAAAGTGATTGAGGAAGCAACTGTAGGTAGAAAATAGAAGAGATCCTAAGATCAAGACCCAGACTCCACTGTTAAAAGTTGAGAATATGCAGAGAAAAGGACTGAAATTATATGAAGCAAAATTGTAACAATGATAAACAAGAGAAAGTTCTATTTTCTTTCTCTTCATTTGCTAATTTTTTGATAGAGAAAAAAGTATTCTTATATTGCTAAGGCTATTAAAATTTAAATTAAATAAAAAATTGCTAACTATACATAAATTTTATGGGTAAGAAGACAAATGGCTAATTACTGAATTTGAGGTTTTGTATCTTTCAAGAGGTTCTAAATAATTCCAGATTCTAAGTTGTTTTGTGAGGCAGAGGGTTACTAGATTCTCCAGACCCTCCTCATCCTCACCAGACTCCTGTGTCAGCCCTCTCTCAGTCCATTGTCCTAGGATCAATTTGGAAATACTCCTGGTATTACTTGAACAGATGCATCCCCAAATTCCAAGGCCCTGCCATCTGTATCCTGATAAAATAATTCGACTTCTACTCTATATTGAGGACTAATCTCTTCATGCCCTATCAGATAACTAAACTTCTGCCTCATTCTTTATTCTTACAGACCTCTCAGACCCTCAGGTGCATCTAAGGTGTTTTATTCCCAAAATAAAACAAATAGACCATGAAGAAAAGCTATTACTTTCTTTAACGAAATGGACTATTCTCTTTAAGTATTCTTATTTTGACAAACCATCCTGGCTTTTGTAATTTTCCTAAAAACGTAGCTGAGTTATAAAGGTCAAAAAGATCAGAATTATAGGCATATAAATGAAAGTAGCATTTAATTGTCAATTAATATGTAATAACACTGCTAAGTATTTCTACAACAGTTTTTCTTTAAATCTGTTTTATAAGAGACCATTGGAAGACTTATCCAACATTGTCATTCACAGTGAAAATGTGTAACAAATATATTTATCTTAAAAGCATGCAAAATACACTTTTATACAAAACCAAAATTGTTCATCACTATTGTATTTCCTGACACATCCTGAAGATCTTCTATGTTCCCCAGTGACAGATATATTTTTTTTATCCTGTATACAGTGAAACAAAATATTGAGACCACTTAATATTATATATGAATAAAAGGTATATGTTCTCCTGGAATATAGACTCTTAAATGCTGCTAAATGACTCATGCTTCTCTTGATGCTTGTACTTACCAAAATTATTAACTTTATTCACATGACATACCAGTCATGACATACAGAGGTAAAATAATTTTTTTTTTTTTATGATAGTCACAGAGAGAGAGAGAGAGAGAGAGAGGCAGAGACACAGGCGGAGGGAGAAGCAGGCTCCATGCACCAGGAGCCTGATGTGGGATTCGATCCCGGGTCTCCAGGATCGCGCCCTGGGCCAAAGGCAGGCGCCAAACCGCTGCATCACCCAGGGATCCCAGAGGTAAAATAATAGAGCCCATCCTACATATTGCTTCCACACTGAAACATAAAATAAATGCTGTTGATTACATAGCATCAAATGCTTCATAGCAGCTGAAAAATGATAAACACTAATTTCCTTGTTTTTTGACAGTTGACAGTTGAGTAACTTCTTTCATTTTAATTTCTCAAGTCATGGCACTTCCAATAGAAACAAAAAAGTATGGAGTGATAGTATAAATGCAAAACAATTGATCACCATTATTTATCCCATCCACTTCTGCAAATTTTTAAGTGCTTGATGAGACATCAATTACTCTGAACCACGCCAGATTCTGTTTGGAGACTTTATGACTGACTACCTATTGCAAGAAAACATGATTTTACACTTTTTTAGTAGAAGTAACTATCTTATAAAAGTGAACATCATTCATTCATTCTTTTGTTAAAGAGAATCTCATGGAAAAGGTGACTCTTCAGAGAAGCGAGATGCTGAGTCCACTTAGGGGAGATGGTTCCAAGCAGAGAAAGAACCATGGCACGAACAGTGGGGCTGGAGTTTGCCTGGAATGTTTGAAGATCTCTAAAGTGAGGAAGTGCGGCTACAACAGTCAGTAGGGGCAGAGGGAGCAAATGTTAGAGCAGAGAGGTATTTGGTGAAAAGTCTGGGCTTACTTTGAGTGAATCAGGAAATATGGGGGAGTTCTGAGCAGGGGCATTACATGATTTGGCCCATGTGTTAAAATTCTAAAGAATCACCTCTGGTGATATGCTGAGAAAAGACTAAAGGGAAATAGTAATGAAAGCCAGTAAGGAGGGATCCCTGGGTGGCGCAGTGGTTTGGCGCCTGCCTTTGGCCTAGGGCGTGATCCTGGAGACCCGGGATCAAATCCCACATCAGGCTCCCGGTGCATGGAGCCTGCGTCTCCCTCTGCCTATGTCTCTGCCTCTCTCTCTCTCTCTCTCTCTCTCTCTCTCTGTGACTATCATAAATAAATGAAAATTAAAAAAAAAAAAAAAAAAAAGAAAGAAAGCCAGTAAGGAGACTGCCTCAATGATCCAGGGGCAAAAAGTGGGAGCAGTAGAAGGGATGAGAGTAGTCACTTGCTGAATACATTTTGAATAAATACTGATAGGATTTGCTGTTGGATTGGATATAGGTATTAAAAAAAAACTAGGAAAAAAGAATCATTCCAAGATTTATAGCAGCTCCCCCACTCGGTTTCTCAGGCCTTCAGCCTTGGAGTGGGAATTACACCATCAGCTCTCCTAGTTCTCAGGGCTTTGGACTTGAACTGAAGTGTACCACCCAATTTCTTGGCTCTACAATTCACAGACACCAGATCGGCGACTTCTTGGCCTCCATAATCCCATGAACCAATTCCTATAATAAAGCTTTTCATATAATATATAATCTACTCGTATATATTGGTTCTGTTTTTCTGGAGAACACTAGTTAATACAGTATTTAAGCTGTGGGATTATAGGAGTTCACCAGAAAAGGGAATGCAGGTGGAGAATGTGATCTCTGAGGTGTGTCAGGCTTAAGAGGTCATGCTGATTAGGTATCAGTCAAAGGACCTGAAAAGAAGTAATCAGTGGGATGAGGCATATGTCATTGTTATTACTATCTACATCAACAAGATCACCATCAGCATTAATCAAATGTGTAGATGTCATTCATGACTTATTCGAACTACCTTATTAAGGAGGTACTATTATAATCTACATAGCAGTTAAATAATTTCCCCAAGGTCAACAAAGAATAAGAGTCAAAATTTAAACACAGCTCATTTGACTCTACAGTGCAGTCTCTTCACTGTTACAAAGTAGCAACTAAAACCTAGGAGAAAATGTTTAAAAGAGAACAAGAGTGATAGCAGAAGCATATCCATCATACATTTTTGCTATTTAAAACATTTTTGTACCCAAGTATCGTAATCAATCACTAAAAGAGTTTACAAGGAATGTTTACTAATTCACTTTTCCGATGGTACTCCATGTTTATGTGTAAATACCAAGCTAAGAAGAGGACATGCACAGGTTCCTACTCTAAATTAACAAGTCTGGGTGACATAATAAAGATGTGATGCGTGTGTCTTTGTTTAAAACATGCTAACTTGTGAATAAAGAAACTAAGATCAGGCTGTTGCCTGAGGACAGCCACAGTGAGACCTCAAGCAAGTCCCTTGGCCTTTTGGAGCCTCCTTTACTAAATCTGTAAAAAAGGTATACTAGAAGGTAAGTCCCAAATTACTGTCTATACATTTTATATACCCCAAAAAATGACTGTGCATTTTAAACACTGAAAATTTCATGCTGTGGATTAAATACTTTTGTTAAGCCCCACAATGAAATATTTCCTATGTGATATTTTCTTTAAGTCTGCATGCAAGATTATGAGCACCATATACAAAGTGATAGGGTATAATATCATTTTTGCTAAACATTATTAAAATATACAATTTTTTAAAATAACTCTGAGGAAAACATCAGTGAGATTATTTGACTTCAATGTCTTCTCAAAGCATCAAATATTTTAATTTATTATGATAATCAGTGAATATTAATGCCATCACCATCTCACTATCATTAACACCCCTGGAAGGACAACATAAGAAACAAGAAATCCATATACTGGATTGAAATATCAAAAGAATGATTTTCCATTGTTCAATAATATTAAGTGAATTTACTTTTTTGCATCAATTATGTTTGTGAAAATTTAACAAATACAATTTAGAGAATGCCAACTGTGTTCAAAGCATTGTCCTAGACTTATCCTCTATTCATCCCATTATCAAGCCACATGTTTAAATACAGTTTATTAAAAACAGATTTTTGCTTGCCATGGATAATTTAACCCAGAAATAAAATTACAGAGGCAAACTTCCCAGTTTCTATAATTGTTCTGGGGGTCTCTAAGAATTTACTCAGTAGCTGCAACTCAGACATTTTTCATTAACTTCATAGTGTTTAAGAATTATTTAATTTCTTTAAAGCTAACAATTACTCATAAAAGTAAAAAATTCATATAGTAAGCAAATCTGTCCTCTCAAACAGTAATTAAGCAACATTCAAGAGATAAGATAGAAAGATTCCAGGTCCTCTGGGTTATCCCTGGGCCAGTTCAGAAAAGTTCATCCTCAGTGAATTTTTTCTTCCAAATCAGAGTCATCCTTTCCAATGGTTGAGTAACTAGCATTCTATTTCCCTCAAAACTCCTTGATCTAAAAGAAATCTGAAGACATTTTTCTGAAGTTTAGCCCATTTGCTTGCCAATCCATTATTCTATTTTAAAAGTCTCTAAGTACAACATCTATAACACTGCTTCACAAGCTTATCATTCTTGAATAAGTGACTCATGTGCTCTACAGAAAGCTGTGGCAGTCTTACACAAAGATAGAACCCGATGAGCTGGGGTGCAGATAAGGGATATTAGGTCTGGTTGCCCAACAAAGAGCCTTGTGGGCTTAGTCTGCCAGAGTCAACAACAGAGTGGCTGACAACATATTTCATGGCTACATGACAAGAATTAACTAGAATTCAAGGACTCACATTAAGAAACAGTGACTTAGAGGTGATAGGGAATATTACTGGAATCAAGAATCAGACCTGTATCACATAAGGTCATAAAATATATATATCATCCAAATAACCCATTGGTATCTACTTTATTGAGGGCTGAGTTGAAGACTAAAATGATGCTTGAGAGTATCATAAAACTTCATCTAGCTTCAACATTCTTCCCCTACATTTATCAATTTAGTAATAGATAATAAACTAGAATAATTTCCTGCCTTCCTTCAACTTAGAAATATTTAGAAAGAGTGAAATTTCAAAAGCATACAACAGAAAAGACAAGAAAAATCATCACTACCACCTGAAATACTTGGTAAATGGTTAAAATAAGTCATCAAAGATAGCATTCAAAAAGTGAAATGAGAAAAGTATGATCTAAGAAAGAAAAGAATTGATAAGTTTGACTTCATAAAGTGAAAAACTCTTTGTGAAAGACACTATTACAGGAATGAGAAGGCAGGCCACAGACTGAGATCTTTGCAAAACATATCTGATGAATAACTGGTATGCAAACCACACAAAGAACTCTTAAGGCTCAATAAAAAAAATTAAAAACATTAAAAGATAAACTAAAAATGGATAAAAATAACTGAACAAGCAACAAACTAAAGAAGATATAGTTAGCAAAGAAGGATTTGCAAAATATGTTCAACATCCTATATCATTAGGGAATTGCAAATTAAAATAATGTGATTACACACCTAATAGAATGCCTAAAATCCAGACGGTGGCAACATCAAATGATGAAATTGTGAAAACATAGGAACTGTCATTGCTGCTGGTAGGAATGCAAATGGTACAGCCACTTTGGAAGACAGTTTGGCAGTTTCTTTCAGAACTAAGCATACTCTTACCATACAATCTATCAGTTGTACTCTGGTATTTACCCAAAAGAATTGAAAAATGCCACACAAATATCTGCACATGAATTTTTATAGCAGCCTTATTCATAATTGCCAAAACTAGACAGGAATCAAGATGTCCTTCAATAGGTGAATGGATGAACAAACTGTAGTATATCTAGACAATGGAATATGATTCAGTATAAAAATAATCTGTCAAGCCATGAAAAAATATGGAGGAATCTTAAATGCATATTTAAGTGGTAAAAAAAGCCAATCTAAAAAGGTTATGTGCTGTATCACTCCAATTATATTAAATTCTGGAAAGGCAGGGATCCCTGGGTGGCGCAGCGGTTTGGTGCCTGCCTTTGGCCCAGGGCGCGATCCTGGAGACCCGGGATCGAATCCAGTGTCGGGCTCCCGGTGCATGGAGCCTGCTTCTCCCTCTGCCTGTGTCTCTGCCTCTCTCTCTCTCTCTCTCTCTCTGTGACTATCATAAAATTAAAAAAAAAAAAATTCTGGAAAGGCAAAACAATGGAGACAGTAAAAAGATTAGTGGTCACTAGGGATATGAGCAGAGGGAGAAAAGAAGGGATGAAGAGGCAAAGCACAACAGATTTTTTAGGGCAGTAAAATTATTTTACATGACATTGCAATGGTAGATACATGTCGTTACACATGTAACAAAACACATAACATACACAACACAAAGAGTGAATCCTAATATGAACTATAGAACTTAGTTAATAATAATATGTCAATCAGCTCACCGGCTGTAACAAATATATCACATTATTGCAAGATGTTAATAATAGAGGAGATTGGGAGTTAAAAGTAAGGGGATATGTGGGAACTCTCTGCTTCTGAGCTCATTTTTTCTGTAAAGCTAAAATCACTCAAAAAAATATATTTTTTTAACAGGAAGAAATGACCAGGATTCTATAAGTGTTCATAAAGGCAAATAAACCCAGGCTAATATAATTTCTGTTGTGGTTTTGGTTTGGTGTGTTTGGGTACTGGTTTAGAATACATGTGTTAGTAAGAGACAGATAAGAAAGCAAAATAAACAAATAATGAGTTTAATCTGTCACCCATAAAGATGCTAGATTATAACTTTGGTCAATTTCCCTCATATTTGTTTTGTGGACCTTCTAGGACTAAATACATATTGGTCAATAAATTCATATTAAATTAATTGTCAAAGTTGTCATTAAAAAACCAGAACTAAATTAACAGAACTGAATGATGTTATTCATAAGACAAAGTTGCCAGAAGTAGCAGCTATCTTTTGCTCTGAAACCATTTAGTTATAATTTACATTCACAATATGAGAATTCTAAATATGGGTTGCTTTCTGAAGTTTATTCACACAGAAAAAATTCAAAACCTCTAAAAACCCTTTACATAGTGGCGTATTAATTTCATTCTAAATTTAACACTAAGTTTAGGACACTATAACTCTAATGTTAAAGATAGTTCATTGATATTTCTAAAACTTATTATCTGTCAGTTAATGATAAAAACAGGGCCTTGAGAATCTTTTGATCATCACTAGAATCCAGTGAAGTAAATCAATATGATATAGTCTTAATAATCATAGCCAGCATTTGACAGAAATGCAAAAACAGCTCATAAAACGGAAATCACAAAAAGGATTAAAAACTATATCTCAAAAGGTAACATTCTATGTTCTTTTCACCCACTGGATTAGGGAAAGAAATTCCAGGTTAAACAGATCTATCAAATGGTTTAGAATTCTCTCCCAATTATCCTATTTCCGTAGTTTATCTTTGGGAAAGACACTATTTGTAATTCAGAGCATTGTTTCTTCCATAGGAGATTATACGGTGGAAAAATCCTCAACACTTTCTGATATATCCCTTTAGGTTCATCATTTAGGACATAAACTTAATTCCAAATTCATATGACCTCAAGCTCAAATCAATAATAATTTTGTTCTTAAAAAAGTATGTCCTTCAATTAATTTTCCTAAGACTGGTATCTGTACGATTAGCGTCAAGGGAGCTAACATGGAATCAACTCAAGCATGTTTCTTTGGTTTCTTAGAACTCTAAAAAATGTTATAAATATTAGTATTTTGGTTTTAAATTTTGCTTTCAGGTAAGGAATATGAACCCCTCTCCTAAGTTCTCCTTCTTAGTGCCCCTCTCCAAAATGCTTTGCATTTATATCTTGGCTTTCTAGTTAGTTTAGTGTCAACTAGTCAATATTTCAAAGTTGATTAATACTAGAAAAGTCTCCTTAGGTGATTATATGGAACCTGTCTACCCCATTTGCCCTGAGTAAGTTGCTTTCTTCTGATGACACCAGGTGTAACATGAATAATTAGCTCATTTCTCTCTCACCTTGTCCTTTAAAGGATCTGTTTTGCACACTGCTACAATTATTTCATCTTACACAGAAAGAAGTTCAAACATATCTTTCTTCATTCCACTTATTATAAGAACATAGAGCTCTCTTAGAATATTTATCTTTAGTTTATACCCATTGAGTCTCAATAAACTGATTTGTCAAAAACAGTTTACAATAGATGTGATGTAAATAAGAGTTAAGAAAGCAAACTTTGCTATATTTTATATTAAAATAAATTATCAAGAATTTAAATTTATCCCTGTATAAACTCTTACACAATAGTTTCATTACTAATAGTCTTCTAAAATGTGTTATAATTGCCATATCAGAAAAAGAATCAGTGGTACCAATTATTTTATTACTTGTAGGATTTGAGGAAATTGGGGTATTATTTCAAAAATCTAGATACATCCAAGGGTTTGTGTTGTATACGAAAATACCTTCCTTTATGACTATCAAAACAGAAAACCCATTTGGAATATCTGGTTTGCAGTCAAAAATATCAAATCATTAAAGTATGCAGTTAGGAATTACTGATACTAGATTACTGATTTGTAATCTGAATCTGGAGATCAGAATTTAACAGAATCCTTGTGGAAATCAAGGAACAAGATCAAGAATCTCAGGGACCAGATCTTTATAGCAAAAGTCAGTTAACCAACAGATGAGTCTTGGAAGAAGGTTGACGATATGCTGTGATTTCTTAAAGATCAGAAATGGAGGAAGAATGCCTGGAACTTTGTCTATTCTCAGTGATGTCTCCTCATCTGCTTACCCTAGAATTACAAGTTAAACTCAGGAAACCAGCCTAGCAACTTTCACAAAGGGCTCTGATCTTATCAGAAATTCCTAAGAGGTTACTGACACATTAACCTTAGTTCTTACAACTGTCACTCAATGTTACATCCACACAGATATAGTTTTGGACCCCTTAGGAGAAGTAAGGAAGACAGAGAAGGCAGGGAAGCAAAGAAGGAAAAAGAAGGGAAAAGAAAGGAGAAAGAAGAAAGGAAAGAAAGGAATGAGAAGAAAGAAAGAAAGAAAGAAAGAAAGAAAGAAAGAAAGAAAGAAAGAAAGAGAGAGAGAGAGAAAGAAAGAAAGAGAAGAAAGAAAGAAAGAAAAAAAGAAAGAAAGAAGAGAAAGAAAGAAAGAAAGAAGAAAGAAAGAAAGAAAAAAGAAGAAGTAAAGAAAATAGGGAAGGGAGAGAGAGAGAAAGAGAGGGAGGGAAGAAGGAAGGAAGTTAGAAAATGTGAAGCTATTTTTGGGGTATGCTAAGAACAAGAACCCTTGAAGTTTTGCATAGTAATGAAGAGAATTTGAGTGTAACCTATGTTTTCCAGTACTAAAAACAACTATAAATCAGTAATCAAGTCAGAATTTAACCTTAAGTTATGGAGAGCATGTTCTTTTGGTAGAATTTGCTCACTAAAATTGTATAATATTTAATTAACAGACCACAGTTTCCATTATAAAGTTCAAGTTATCTGCACATTATAACATCTCTAATGTGTTAATAGAAGAGAAAAGAGGAGGAAGAGGAGATGAGATTAGAGAAAAATGTGACCCATAGTGTGATAAATACTATAAATATAGTATTTAAATAAATATAAATATAGATAATACTATATTCTTACATTTACTAGGAAGAAATTCAACAGATTTTATTTAGACAGTTTTAGTGACTGTTGACTGAATTAGTCTTGCAATATTAAGTCTTCCTAAAACAAGCTCTATGTTTAGATTATTTCTCTTAGTATGTATTTAGAATATTTGGGAAAATTAAATTAGAAAGATTCATCTTATGTATTGTCTTTGGCTGCTTTCAAGCTACCATAGCAAAGCTGAGTAGTTGTAACAGAGATTGTGTGTCTCCAAAGCCTAAAATATTTACTATCTGGTTCTTTACAAGAAGAGTTGATGATCCCTGGCATAAACTAACAAATTCAACATTAAAAAATCAAATACTATAATGATTTAAAAAATGAAATAGGATATGATACTTTACAATTTGTTGTTATTATACCATAAGTATAGGACATCCTTGACACATGTATGAACTATCAAAGTGATATCTGAGGTCTAGGGTATGAGAAAACTAGAGTCTCTGAATCCAGGTACAGGTTGGGCCCCCATTTTTATAGTCTTAGTTCCCATCCATTCTGTTCTTTTTTAAGAATCAACTTTTTTAATCAAAAACTAATCAGTATCTTAAATTTAACTCCCCATTCGAAATAGTAGCCTTCTCAGTAAAATCAGAGATGTTTATGCCAGTGTTTCAGGGTTTTTAATTCCATATGACATTGGAAATTTTGTAAATCTGAAGTTCCCTCTCTGTGGTGAATCATAATAATAGTATGCTCTGAATAATTTGTTTGCTGCAGTATAGCAATGTGGTAGCCAGGGTCCCAACCGTTCCAAAGAATTGAGAAAATGTAACCTAAGTCTGAGAGTACCCAGAGGGATAGATATGTTAGCTGCAGCTGTCTTCAAAACAATTGAGAGATATAATTTTGGTTTTGTAAGGTAAGTAAATATGACTAATAAACCTTAGACTCTTGCATAAGAACTTACTTTATACTCACAAGCACCCTCATGGGGTGCTGAGAGTTAAAATTCTGCCAAACGCTTTGGACATTAGCAAACCTTACTCATAATGCAGTTTTGCTATTTGGATCTCTTCTGGATCACACCAAAAAGGCATTTCCCCCTGGTTGAGAATTCAAATGAGATTTGTTTTCATCCATGTGTGGGACTGGATTCAGCCCAGGAACAAAAGTGACTAGGTTAAGAGGCAGATTGCTTGGCCGGCTTTTGATTCCATGGCTACAGAATGATAGCAAGTAACTGGAAAGCAGAGAGTGACTAAAGTAACGCCAAATCGATCAATTCCTTAGTTAGGGCCATAAATTATTGGGTCTAATAAATCAGAAACAACAACAAGTAGACACCAAGGGAGAATATGACCTACTTTATTGGGTGTGGGTGGAAGTCATATAAATTTTTATCTCACACTGGAAAATAATATAAACTAATATTATCTGTTAAAGGTATAACCAAAGAACTGAGAATGTGTAAAATGAGCCTTTATTGTGTTTACAGGTGCTTATCAACTTAAAAAAGTCTATCAAAATGCATTAGGCTTTCATAGCACACATTGGTCTGTCTGAGCACCAGTTTCAATTATATTTACTCTATCTCTTCTTCCTCCATTATTTAGCTTCAGAGAAGCTTCATGAAAGAAAAGCCGTGAGGTTTGACAGAGCTGTTATACCACGTATTTACATTATAATTATCACTAAAATAAATTTTAGCTATTTTAATATTTTAATCTCTTATGAATTTACTTGAACTTATGATAACAGTATATGTATATATACACATAATAGTATATCCTTTAAATATTATCTTCTAGCCTATAATTTACATTGAAAAATATTTCAGGAAGATGGCTTAATATTAGCATTTATTTTTATATAATTATATAATGAGTACATAATATTCCATAATATTCAATCCCCTGTTGTTGGATATTTATATTTTTTTTCCAAATTTTGCTGCATAATGTTACATCTGCAACATGAATGGAATTTGAGGGCATTATGCTAAGTGAAATAAGTAAGACAGAGAATGACAAATACTGTATGATCTTATTGATATGTGGAATCTAAACAAAACAAAAACACAGATACAGGTAACAGATTAGTGGTTATCAGTGACTGAGGCAAGGGGTGGAAGTGGCAGAATGAGTGAAGGTGGTCAAAAGATATAGACTTCTAGTAATAAAATAAGTAAGTCCTGAGGATGTAACATACAGCATGATGACTATAGTTATTAATACTGTATTGTTTATTTGAAAATTGCTAGAGTTCTCTTCACCAAAAAAACAAAAAATTTAAAAGTTCTCCTTACATGGAAAATATTATAACTATGTATGGTGATGGATAGTAACTAGACTTATTGTGGTGGATATTTTGCAATATATACATACATTGAATCATTATGTTGTACATTATTTAAGTTAATATAATGTTGTATATTGTATGTCAATCATAATTTTAGAAATATTATGAAGTTTCCATCATTTCTCTGTTAGATATCTACAAGTGTGATTTTTCTATTATGTAGGTCCAGCAATAAAATCTAAATATCTAGACTCATATTATTGTTTAAAATCACATTATAAAATCATATCAATCTTCACTTTCAACCCAGTATAGGACATGGATCTCAAAGATGAATAAGTAGGGCTTTCCAGATACAGACCACCCAATATACTAATAATATTGTACTAAAATACCACATGTAAGTCATCAAGTTTTCTTCTGGTCTAAAATGGTAAGATCTACATTTAGCCAGGGCAATAAGAAAGGTAATATGAAGATATACTCAGGGCAGCCCCAGTGGCCGAGTGGTTTAGCGGCGCCTGCAGCCCAGGGTGTGATCCTGGAGATCTGGGATCAAGTCCCACATCGGGCTCCCTGCATAGAGCCTGCTTCTCCCTCTGCCTGTGTCTCTGCTTCTCACTCCCTCTGTGTCTGTCATGAATAAATAAATAAAATCTTAAAAAAAAAAAAAGAAGATATACTCAAAAATTACACCACCTTCTGTAGCTACCATCTATCTGTTTGACAGATAGCAAAAGGGTAGGGTAACAGAGAATGATATAGCATAGTCTTTTACTTCTTTGATTCTTTCTCATCCATCTCTTATTTTCTGATTTACTTTTCTTGCAGGAATATAAATTTCTCAACACCCCACTCACTTCTAGATGTTTACTATAGCTTGGACCAGCAGTGGTAACCGTTCCTTCTTCCATCAGCCCATGGTATCTCAATCCCAATTGATACTTGAATAAAAATAAGATCTAAATCATTTTCTTGACTGCAGGTAATTAAATTTTGTTTATTCTTAAATAAAGAAGAGGAGAGGGATCCCTGGGTGGTGCAGCGGTTTGGCGCCTGCCTTTGGCCCAGGGCGCGATCCTGGAGACCCGGGATCAAATCCCACCTCGGGCTCCCGGTGCATGGAGCCTGCTTCTCCCTCTGCCTGTGTCTCTGCCTCTCTCTCTCTCTCTCTCTCTCTCTCTCTCTGACTATCATAAAAAAAAATAAAAAATAAAAAAATAAAGAAGGGGAGAGTCTTATTAATTGATCTTTCAGTTCCCTTCCAGCTTCAATTTTCTTGAGTGACTATTTCAAAATAAGGACAGGGACAAATTTAAGATACAAATTTAAGATACTTTGTATCATCCTGTAAACTATTTGAATTGCTTTCACTCTCCCTCTTATAATAGTTTATAATAAAAATAAAAATTAAGACTCTACCTTGCCAAATAAGAAAAATTCCATGAGACTGAAGCACATATTTTCCTCAGTACCAAAGAACAGGTAAATAATGGGGTGAATGAAAATAGTATAACATCATCCATTCTAACTGAAAGATTTTTTTTTCAGTTCTCATTAACTACAACTGTTTCTTTTTAAAAATAGGCAACATAGAAATGGCAACATTAAGATGGTGACATAGGTTCCTCGGGACTTCAGCTTACCCTAGTTGAAGATAAATTAGCCACTATCCATAGACAACACATCAGTGTGAAAATCCCAGAACGTGGGGGTAATGATGAAGCACCCCCTGGTTAACAGAGACCAAGAAGGACCACATTAGAGAGGTAAGAGGAGTGTCTACACTTGCAGACTTTAGACTTGTAGAGATTAAATGAAATGAAATGAAATGAAATGAAAGCAACTGGAAAATAAATACCATGTAAGTAACTTATTTTTTTTTAATTTTTATTTATTTATGATAGTCACACAGAGAGAGAGAGAGGCAGAGACACAGGCAGGGGGAGAAGGAGGCTCCATGCACCGGGAGTCCGACGTGGGATTCGATCCAGGGTCTCCAGGATCACGCCCTGGGCCAAAGGCAGGCGCTAAACCGCTGCGCCACCCAGGGTTCCCCCAGGGTTCCCCCGTGTAAGTAACTTATAATTTGGATCTTATATTCGGTTAATACCTCAAAAGTAGTTACTTTATTCTAAAAACCCAAGCAAAAAAAAAGCAATTAATCAAAACAGGGAAAAATATAATAAACAGGCTAGTCTAAGGTTCTCCATAGCAACAAGCAATGCCAAAAGACAAGTTGGAATAGCTACAAGTGAAAGAATTATGGCTTAAGATATTATAACTGGTCATTATGGCCATTTATCGTAAAAGCGATGAATAGATATTTTCAAAGGCTAAGTAAATTGGAGAATTGATCACCTAAGTACATGTCTTTTTTAAAATGTCTATCAAACAATCAAATTAATTAAGAGTCAAAGACAAATAAATGTGAAGGAAAGCTGTCATACAATGATGAAAATAATCGATCACTTTGAACATGCACGTAAACAATTATGGGAATTACAATTACAAGAGAATGTAAATGGGGTATCTTGGCAATATTCGACTGTCAATATAAATTGAAAAATCAAGCTATGAAGGACATAAACATGACAGTCTTCTTTTAAAGTTTCTTAACTTTCACAAGTTAATTAGTTCAGTAAAAATATAAATAAGGTGTTTTAAAAACATTTAAAATTTTTTAAAGTTTTCATTGATTTTTTCTAATCTTACAAATTATCTTTAAAGCAATAATATATTTTAGTGGGGAAAATATTTATGAGAAGTTCAATATTTCCCTGAATTTTAAGTTTTTTCTTCTGTAAATATAGATATAAAATATTTATTTCAAAATAATAAAATTCAGCAAGATTGCATTTTTATGCATTTTAAAATATAAATATATTTCTACTTTACCATCTTCTTTTATAAAGGCTGAAAAAGCTATATTCTCACTTTTTCAGACTCATTTCCAGTGAGGAGTGGAATTGTAATATAGTTCTTGCTTATGAGCTATAAGCAGAAATCTACTGCAGGTGATAATTGCCTGGAAATTTTTTTTGTTTCTTTAGTAGTAAAGGAGAAGCAAATCTCTGGCTGGTACTTCCTTTTTGTTCATGTCTTGACTATAGATGCCTGGATGTAAAGTAGCCATTTTACCACCATGAGACCAAAAAAAAAAGGGGGGGGGGTGGAAATACTAACAGAAGATACAGAGTTTTTATAAATTTCAACGCTGAATTTCTATACAATTTCTAACTGCTTTTTATGTGAGAAAACGTAACCTTTACTTACCTATACCATTATTAATTTAGTTTTCAATAATTTTCAGTTGAAAGCAATGTTAATTGATAATGCATTAACCATCCATGTAAAACTATAAGTTTACACATATAAATATGTAGTATGATGTACTGTTAATTGATGAAATCCCAAGTATATTTTCCCTTTTTGTACTCTGATAAATTGCCAAATCTTCCAAAATGAGAATATCAGTTTTTTAAAATGATTATTCTTCTGAAGTGCTTGAACGCTTTTGAGGCTTGACAAAGCTATTGATATAGAACATAAGCAATATTTCTTAATATTTGATGGAAAATTAGACAGGAGACAAAATTTTAAAACCTCTATTTTGTCGTTAAGAAAACTCTCATATCAGTTAGACTGACAAAAATAATGCTCATGCCACACCAATTGAGTGAGCAAAATTGCTACTGTGCTAGTTTTAAAATAGATATGGCCAATGCTACCTTTCCTCTCCATAATCATTGTTGACTAGTAGTAATAAATATTTTCAACAATAACCTTAAACTAAATAACATGAAGTTGTGTTTCATTGACCTTTATAAATTAATTTAGGCTTTCTTTATAACTTGGTCACAGATACAAACACTTGTATACTATATACATGGATAGGTTTGCTAAAACAAATTCATGGTATAAAATACTCAACTAATTTAAAAGAACATCTGACACTTAGGTATGTTAGAGATGTGCATATATTTAATAACAATTGACTATGAATTATCCATAGTATTTACTATAGAAATGCATCTTTTAATCAATAATATGCTTTTAACTTTGCTCATATTGACATAAGTGTAATTCTTTTCTTTAATTCAGTCAGACTATCTCTCTACACTAGCCAAAATTTAAAAGGTTTATAGGTGGCACCTTATTTTAGATCTGAGCATGTTTAACAATTATTTCTTTTTTTTGACTTTTTTAAAGATTTTATTTATTTATTCATGATAGACATAGAGAGAGAGAGGGAGGGAGAGAGAGAGAGGCAGAGACACAGGCAGAGGGAGAAGCAGGCTCCATGCTGGAAGCCCAACACGGGACTTGATCCCGGGACTCCAGGATCACGCCCTGGGCCAAAGGCAGGCACTGAACCACCGAGCCACTCAGGGATCCCTAATAATTATTTAATTCAATCAACCACAGACAAACATTTAGCACTGACCTTGGTTTGGTTGTTGCTTTTGCCTCATAATTTTATTCATAATATTATACTTCATAATAATTCATGCTTTAAAAAGGTAATTTAGTTTTATTATGCATGAATCAGATTAGTGATGTAGAAATAACTTAGAAAGTCAGAACACTTCACCTGCTTTGAGTAAAACACTTAATATTCTGTAAGCCTCAGTAAATGTATCTATAAATTAGATCAATGATTCTTCTTGCAAGGATCAAGTGAAGTAGGGCAGATTGGTTTTATTAGAACTATTGCCCAATTATAGTAAATATCCCAAACTAAAATCAAGATATTTTAGACTATTCAAAATATGTGGAATTTTCACTTTATTTTTTTTAAATGCAGTCTCATTAGATTCTTGACCTGTTTTTGTTCTTTTTTCACATTTCAAAGTTATTTCATGGAATTCCTTCCAGGATATGATAAGAAACAGATACAAAGATTTGCCAATGGGATTATAGAACAGGACAAAGCCTCTGATGGATAGCACACATCTGGCTTAGTAGTGGCCTTAAACCAAAGAGTTTCTGAAGTCCATACATTAGTAACTTTATATTTTTTGGTAATTCTTCTTGTTTCTGGGTCTGAAAAGGATACAATACAGAATTCTAAACAGTTAAGAGGAGATTTTGAGGCAGAATAACTACTATGCGACATGAAAAAAAGTAAAAGTGGAAGCATTTTTTTCCTGGGAAGCTTAAAGGGGAGGAAGATAAGCCAGGCATATTTTTCCTCATTATTCTTGCTCATGAGTAAAGCAATGTGAGAAGGGTCCCCCCCAAAAAAATAATCAGAAGTTCAGAGGCAGGTATGTTTATAAACAGAAAAAAATATATAAATAAACATATTTTTTAAATATTTGTAAATAGATTTTTTACTGCAGTTCTGTGAAGAAAAGCAAAATGTATTTTAGGGCGAATGTATGATTGCATGATATCTTTGGCTGAACAAAGCAAAGCACAAAAGAAACCAATTATACCCCATGTTGTGAAATTACTTTAATTTTTTACACTTTATTCTTTGTTGGTTAAACTCATGATTAACTATTCAAAATGCGGTATTACAAGTCTTTCGGAGCTCCTGGGGTAATTAAATTTCTATAGAATATGTTACTAACTAAAAAGCTCTGTCTTTCTTTTCTAATGGATAATATGTGTTTGGGAAGGAAGGGTACTGTAGAATGAGAACCACCCTCATCACAGGCTCTAAATATGGGGATATTTGCCGCCATATATACTTCCTCCAATTTTCTACTATAATATTTTCCAGATAATATTTTTAAAATGTTGATGACTAAGTTATTAAATGAAGTTGGCTTAGCCTCTTTAATGTCTAGAGACCCACTGAGGGGAGAAAGGGGAAAGACAGACTCCACCAGAAAGCTGGGATGCTCTGAAAATAAAAGACCCAATGAGGCCTTGAACTTCAGCTGGGAACTGTGCCCTGGGAGCTATCCAAGGTACTAACCAGCCCCAGCTTAAACTTCATTCCAATTCTGATTAGTTTGTTCTTGGGAAGCAGGGTATAAGATAAAAGGGATAGAGAAAGGGGAGCCTGGCTGGCTCAGTTGGAAGAGCACGTGGCTCTTGACTGTGGGATTGTGAGTTTGAGCCCCACATTAGGTGTAGAGATTACTAAAAAATAAATAAAAATTATCAAAAAAGGGAAAATAGAGAAATGTTTTCCTACTTACTGTGAGTTTAAGTCTTAACTCTTACCGTTGCAAGTTATGCACACCTGGGAAAGCTATTTAATTTCTCTAAATCTTAATTTCTTCACCTGGAAATGGACACAATAACACTACCTATCTCATAGGATCATAAGAAATTCTAAGAATTAAATTGGTTAACACATGTAAAGAATTTAACACAATGCCTGGCATAGGATAGATACTTTATAAATGTTATTATTATTCATATGTTAAAAACTTGATACAAGTACCCATGTATCTATTCCCAGCACTGCTAAATGTTACATTTTGTTACATCAGTCCTAGATTGAATGCTTATCTCTCCTACTAGAATTTTATACTCTATAAGGATAGAAGGTATGTCTGTTTTTATCCATTACTTTCCCAGTACCTACCTGGTTCAAAATAGGTTCTCAATGCACGTGTACTGAACATTAATAAATGAAGGAAAAAAGTAATAGAATACCCATGAAAGAGAAAGAGCAGGTTGATTCACCAAGGCTATTTCAAAGAGCAGAAAACACACACAGTATCCCAGCTTAGGAAAAAAAAAAAAAATGGAGCCAAGACATAATAAAAAAAACAGTCCTGCATTTGTTTCTACCTATTAGAAATTTTGGAGGGGTGCATTCTTGAAGTATGAAATAATATAAATACCTGGGCCAATTTTCACAATATAAAGTTTTAGGAACCAAGGTATTTTCAGTTTTACCTTAAGGATGTTTGTCCCTACAAGATTCTTTAAGTTTATAGAATCTACCCCACCAGCACACAGGCACTTTTATGTTTCACATAAAAACAAGCCACTTGTGACCTCCTAATGTTTATAATCTCTATCCTAACCTCCTACTAGAAACTATTTTGAATTTGTAATCCAAATCTGCCCCTAGATCCTCCTGTATTCTGACCTCAATAATCATCTTCCGGTAGATTGTGCTTCCTCACAGTATGAGGAAGACCATCATGCTTCCTGTGCTCCAACATTTGTTCATATTTATGACTATAATTTCCTTTTTTTCTCTAACTGTTCCTTTTTGAGCCAATCTGAATACACATGCCAAATAACCAGTGTTCCTTGGAAACATCCTCAATACTGTGGACTAGCATTCAACATGAAATCAATGAAACTTTGAGAAAATGTGTACGTAAAAGAAGTACAGTATACAGGTAAGTTGATTTATAATTATTCCAACCTCACCAAATACCAAAGCAACAAAGAAAGTTTGGTGGAATGAAATTTTTAAAATCTGGCTTTATGTACTTCCTAAAAGCTACCTTGATTTTGTGCAGTAGTATCAATCTCATTGTATTCAAAATACCACACTTAAAGAATAAAATTCATACTGAAAAATTGTCTATTTTTCCTAATCAAAAAGTCTCTTATTCTACGGAATGAGCCCCCAAATGAAACAAGGAGAGAATAATTATGGTACAATTAAGAACACTGAATATAGAATGATGCAATATATTTGGAGTGATGGGCAGGATGATCTACCAGTTGTGTCTCCTTACAGTTCTTATAACTGTGTGAGATTGTATAGGCTGCATAAATGTTTGCTTTTTCTCTTTAATTGTCATATCATTTATTTTTTTCCTTCTTGTAGTACATTAGGCAAAAGAGACAGATCTGAACAATCTGACTTCCTGAATAGAGATTTCTGAACAGAGATGATAGAGCAGCCAACATGAGTATCTTAGTTCATACAACGTTATAAATCTCTATGATTCACTAACTAGCCAACCTACTTAATATATGAATCTTTATGATGTTTGATATGATGAGTCCCTTAAAGATAGATTCATGGCACTAAATTAATTGAGTTTGGGGTTTCCCAAGCCATTGCTAGTTGACATAAAAGCAAGGCACAGTTTTTGAGTTATCCTCACCAAGGCATAAGATAACCAGGCTTTTCTCAGATGCTATCCAACCTCATAATTGTCACCTAAACTCTTAAACACGAAGTGACAAGAACCCATTGAAGCAAATCATAGCCATTCTCTCAGATGTGACCTTAAAGAAAAGAGATATCACCCTTGTTACAAATTCTACTGTTGCTAAATCACAAACCATTCTTCATGGCATAGAACAACAAACATGTTATGATCAAGAATTCATTAGGTCAGGAATTGAGAGGCCACAGCATCTTGTTTCTTTTTCTATTGCCTCAGCTGGGAAGCTTCAAATGACTGGGAGTAGCTCCCATGCCTGAGTGCTGAAGTTATATGGAGGCATCTTCACTGAATGTTGGTCACTTGGGTTGAAATGATTTAAAGAATAGGGGCAACTGGGACTGTTGACCAGAGCACCTATAGTCGATCTCTCCCTGTGGCTTGGTATTCCAGACCATGTGTTTCCAGAAACAATATCCTATGAGAAAACATCCATAGAGTGGCCTTTCCAAGAGAATCAAAGAAAGCAGAATGGCCTTTGCTTTACCATCAGAAATCACAGTTTCACTTCTACTAAATTTAATTATTGCTTATTTATTATAAGTTACTAAAGTTAATCCAGAATTCTCTTTATTTTCTCCATAGCACATCTACATATTATTACTTAATTATTTATTGTCTGTCTCTCTGTACTAAAATACAGGCTTCATGAGGACAGAAATTTTGTTGTTGTTTATCCATTGACATATTCTCAACATTTGGCACTATCCTCACACATAAAGGGTGCTAATAAATCCTTATTGAATAAATTAGAATGAATAAATTTTATACTTCTCTTAGATAGGTATTAAAATAAGCAGAGGTATTTAGAAAACATGAACATATGGAATTTTCAAAGCTGAAAGTTATAGTACCAAGTTGGAAATCTGTGATTATTAAAAAATGATTCACAGAACACTAAATCTATGATATGTTGCACAAAACAGGTTTCATGGTCAAGTATACTTGGGAAACACTTAATGACAGTTAATTCTTGGAAAATCACTCTACCCTTTAGCACTTAAAGACTCTGAGAAATCTTAGCATTTAAAAAAAAAAGTTTAATTTTATTCTAATCACTATCCTCAGTCTTACCACAAAATATCTCTAAAATGGAGTACTTGCTTACCTCCCATGGAGCTATTTTTCACAGAGCACAGTTTAGTCCAACCTCTCATTGTAATTTAGTTAAAGTTGTTTCTTGATATTTAGGTGGCAGAAGCACATAAATGTGAGGACCCGCTCTCTGGAGATGTCTCAATATGATGACATAATTCAAGCTACTTGCTTAGTAGAGTTACTGGAAGGCTCAGAACTAAAGCTGAGGCTTGTTCCTATTAGTAAAATACTCCTTTTATAATACCATGGGTTTTTCAGATTCATAGACGCAACTCTACCTTGGACTCCTCATGGACAGATGGTTATTCTCTTTTTAAAACCCTTTGAGAGATACAATTTGTAATCTCCCTCAGTAGCCTGTCCCATTATTTATCAAGTCAAATTCAGATTGCAATAGGGTGGGATTCCATTCCAGAGGGAAAGCATTTTCTTTGTCTGATTTAAAATGTTCCATTAAAAGAAATAATTTACAATAATTTCACAAGCACAGTTTGCACTTGTGCCTTGGCCAATAGGGTGGTGGAGCTTGGAGCAGTGTCTTCAGTATGCACTCAGTCCTTGGCACCAGGCCCTAGTTTAATGACAGTCTGAGTCCTCACACTTACAGGCCCCGCCCAGTGAGGCTGCCAAGCATTTGTCATAGTCATGCACATCAGTCAGTCATGAGAATGGAATGTGAAATGGTCCAGAGTGCAGCAGACCCTGAAGGAGAGGGTTTTCCAGCTCCAAAATGCTGAATGCTTAAAGTACAATCTCTATATATTTCACTTCAGTAATATAATATGTATTAAATCATCGGATTCTCTCTTCATTTCCTCAAAGATTTTAATCCTCTACTCATTTGCATTTCTACAGATCCAGTTTGTGATCACTATCTGCCTCATCAATTTCTATGCAGCCTTTTGCAGGTTACTCAACAGAGCCAAAGTTCTCAAATCTGAGAAAATGAGGACGGTAAGTACAACTTCACTTTACTTTTATAAGAATTAAATAAGAAAACATATTTAAAAGTAGCTGACAAAATGCCTGGAACATAGTAGTTTTCAATAAATATTCTTTCCTCTTTCATATAAAATCAGAATTATATTCAGATTATATTCTGACTTAAAAACTAAAAGAGTCTTGAGATGGGGGTTGAAAATGAGTTGTTCAATGGGTATAGTTTCATTTTTGCATAATCAAAAGGCTCTAGATATCCATTACAAAACAATGTGAATACAGGTAACACTGCTGAACTGTACACTCAAAAATGGTTAAAATGAGAGGTAACATCAGCAAGATGCTGGAATTGGAGATCCCCTGCTCATATTCCCCCTCAGCAATAATAATTTGATAGCTATCCTTGGACAAAACTGTCTTGGAGGGAATTTTGGGATCTAGATAGGAGATATTGAAACACTGGTGGAGCACAAGACCACAGAGGACCATTTTGAGAGATAGGCCTGTGCACATTGGGTCTGATCCCAGAAACAGCCATGTGACCCAGCTCCAACCTTACTTAATTGTAATCTTGAAGATGATACTATTAGCCTAGAGACCTAGCAGATCTCTGCTGAAACCAAATGTGTAAGGACTAGAAGAGCTGTTTGCTCCTTCAAATGCAGACACCAATACAAAGCTACACAGATCACAAAGAATCACATAAACATGACACCACAAAAGGAACCAATGAAGCTCCAGTAACCAACCCCAAAGAAATGGAGATCTACATATTGCCTAACAAAGAATTCCAAATAATCATCTTAAGGAAGATTAGTGAGATGCAAGAGAACACAAATAGACAACAAAACGAAATCACGAAAATAATATACAGTAAATGAAAAACTTAATAAAGACACAGAAACTAACTAACTAACTAAATAAATAAATAACCAAACAGGAATCCTGGAGGTGAAGAATACAATAACAGCACTGAAAAATTCAGTAGAGGGCTCAAAGCAGCCTCAATCACAAAGAAGAAAGCATCCATCGGCTAACTTGACAAGTCATTTGAAATTAGCCATTTAGAATGGTAATTTTTAAAAAATAGAATAAAAAAAGTAAAGAAAGCATGTGGGACCTATTGGACACCATCAAGGCATTTTAGGAGTCCAGAAGAAGTGACAGAGAAAGGAAAAAGCTTATTTTTATAAAAATGCTATAAACTTCCCAAGTCATACGATGGGCATGGATTCTAATACACATGAAGTTCAGATGACTCTAAGATCAAGACTCCAAAACAAGATCAATCCAAAGAAGATTACCCTGAGAAACATAAATAAATTCTCAAGTCAAAGACAAAAAGAGAACTACAAAAGTAGCAAGAGAAGACCCTTGTCACATAAAATTATGAATGTATTTCTCAGCAGAAACTTTGCAAGCCAGGAAGGAGTAGAATAGTCAAAGTGCTCAAAGAACAGTAACAACAACAAAAAGCAAAACAAGAATATTATTATACTTTAGAAATAAAGAAGAAAGTTCTCTCCGTATAAATAAAAGCTGAGAGAGTTTATCACCACTAGACATACCTTATAAAAATGCTAGAGGAAGTTCATGGGAGTGCCTGGGTGGCTCAGTCAATTAAATTAAGTGGCTGCCTTCAGCTTAGGTCATGATCCCAGGTTCCTTGGATGGAGCTCTGGGTAGGGCTCCTTGCTAGGTAGGGAGTCTGCTTCTCCTTCTCCCTCTGCCTGCCACTCCCCCTACTTGTATGCTCTCTCTCTCCCTCTCTCTCTGTCAAATAAGTAAATAAAACATTTTTTTAAAAAAATGAAAGTTACTCATTTTGAAATGGAAAGGCACTAAGTAACATGAAAACATATGAAAGTATAAAACTCATTGTTAAATGTAAGTATATTTTCAAACTCAGAATATTCCAAATTCTGTAACTATGGCACATAAATTACTTTTAACTCAACCCAAAATAGACTGTTATAAGATGTTTTATGCAAAACTTATGGCGACCACAAAGAAGAAGAAACCTTTAATAGATACAAAAAGAGAGTGAGAAATCAAGGCATACCACTATGAAAAAAATTCAACAAATCACAAAGAAAGAAAACCAGAGAAGAAAAGAGGGAAAGAAGAACCATGAAACAGACAGAAAAGAAAATGACAGAAGTAAAACCTTCACTATAAATAATTACTTTAAATGAATATGGACCAAATTCCCCAATGAAAGGACACAGCATGAAAGAATGGATTAAAAACAAGATCCAATCATATGCTGTCTACAAGAGTCTCACTTTAGATTCAAAGACATACATAGGCTAAAAGTGAAAAGATAGAAAAAAGATATTCCATGAAAATAGTAAACAAAAGAGAGCAGAGATGGCTATCCTTACATCAGACAAAATAGATATTTAGTCAAAATTGGTCACAAAAGACAAAGGTCACTATATAATGATAAAAAGATCAATTCATCAAGAGGAAATAACTATTATAAATATATGTGCACCCAACATAGGAGCACTTAAATATTTAAAGCAAATATTCACAGACCTGAAGGGAGAAAGACAGCAATGCAGCAATAGGAGACATCAATACTCTACTTTCAACAGTGGATAGTTTATTCAAAGAGAAAATCAATAGGGTAACAGCAGACTTCCCTAAAACTAGATGGACCTAATAGACATATATAGAAAATTCCATACAACAGCAGCAGAATGCACATTGTTTTTAAGTGCACATGGAAATTATCAGGATAGATCATATTGCTCATAGGCCACAACACAAGTCCCAACAATTTAAGAAGATTGAAATCATATTGAGTATCTTTTTAATGACCACAGTGGTATGAAACTAGAAATCCTTAACAGAAATAAAATTGGAAAACTCACAAATATGAAGATATTAACACATATTGAATCCCCAATGAATCAAAGAAAGAATCAAAAATAAAATTTAAAAAAACAACCTTGAAACAGGCAAATATAGAAAAACAACATACCAAAACTTACGGGATGTAGGAAAACAGTTCTCAGAAGAAATTTTGTGGTGATTACAGCCTACTGTAAGGGGGGAAAATAAAGTTCCCAAACAAACTATCTAACTATACTTCATGGAATTGACAAAAGAAGGACAAACTAAGCCTAAGTTAAGTAGAAGGAAGTGATAAAGACTTGAGTAAAAATAATTAAGATAGAAACTAGACAGACAACAAAAAAAGATCAACAAAAGTAAGTTATTTTTCTAAAAGATAAACAAAATTGATAAACCTTTAGCTAGACCAAGAAAAAAACATAAAAGACTCAAATAAATAAAATAAAATTATAAATGAAAGAGGAAACCACAACTGATACCACAGCAATAAAAAGATCATAAGAGACTACTATCAAAACCTAAATGCTGACAAATTGGATAACCTGGAAGACATGAATAAGTTCTTAGAAACATTCAACCTACCAAGACTAAATCATGAAGAAACAGAAAACTGAACAGACCAGCAACAAAAAAAGAGATTAAATCAATAACAAAAAAATAAAATAACTCCTAACAAAGGAAAGCCTGGGACTAGATGGCTTCATGGGTAAATTCTACCAAACATTTAAAGAATAATTAATGTTAATTCTTCCCAAACTCTTCCATAAAATTGAAGAGCAGGAAACACTTCCAAACTCATTTTTGAAGCCAGCATTATCCTCATACCAAAGTCTGACAAGGACACTACAAAAAAAGAAAACTACAGATCAATATATTTGCTGAACATACATGCAAAAATTCTCAAACTAAAATACCAGCAAACCAAATTCAACAACACAGTAAAAGGAACATACACGGATGGGGATCCCTGGGTGGCTCAGCCATTTAGCGCCTGCCTTCAACTCGGAGCAGGATCCTGGAATCCCGGGATCGAGTCCCACATCGGGCTCCCTGCATGGAGCCTGTTTCTCCTTCTGACTGTGCCTCTGCCTCTTTCTCTCTGTGTCTCTCATGAATAAATAAATAAATAATCTTAAAAAAAAAAAAAAGGAGCATACACCATGATCAAGTTAGATTTATCACTGGGTGAAAGGATGGTTCAAAATATGCTGGAGGGTATTATGCTGAGTGAAATAAGTCAATTGGAGAAGGACAAACAGTGTATGTTCTCATTCATTTGGGGAATATAAATAATAGTGAAAGGGAATATAAAGGAAGGGAAAAGAAATGTTGGGAAATATCAAGAAGGGAGACAGAACATAAAGACTCCTAACTCTGGGAAACGAACTAGGGGTGGTGGAAGGGGAGGAGGGCGGGTGTTGGAGGGGAATGGGTGACGGGCACTGAGGTGGACACTTGACGGGATGAGCACTGGGTGTTTTTCTGTATGTTGGTAAATTGAACACCAATAAAAATTAATTTAAAAAAAAGAAAAAAAATATGCCAATCAATATATGTGCTACACCACATACAACAGAATGAGGGATTAACAACCATAGGATCATCTCAGTAGATGCAGGAAAAGCACTTGACAAAACTGAATATCCTTTCATGAAAAAAAAAAAATGCTCAACAAATTAAGTGTAGAACGAATATACCTTAACATAATGAATTCTGCAAATGATAAGCCCAAAGCTAATATCATACTAAACAGTGAATATCTGAAAATTCTTCCTCCAAAATCAGGAATGAAACTAAGTTGCTCAGTCTCATCACTTCTATTCAACATAGTAATAGAGGTCCTGACCAGAGCAATCAGGCGAGAAACAGAAATAAGAGGCAGCCAAGCAGAAAAGGAAGAAGAACACTTTCCGTGTTGCAGATGGCATAATCTTATGTACATAAAACCTTGAAAACTCCACCAAAAAACTGTTAGAACTAATAAAAAATTCAGTAAAATTCCAGGATACAAAATCAAGATACAAAAGTGGTTCTATTTGGGATCCCTGGGTGGCGCAGTGGTTTAGCGTCTGCCTTTGGCCCAGGGCGCGATCCTGGAGTCCCGGGATCGAATCCCACATCGGGCTCCCGGTGCATGGAGCCTGCTTCTCCCTCTGCCTGTGTCTCTGCCTCTCTCTCTCTCTGTGTGACTATCATAAGTAAATAAAAATTAAAAAAAAAAGTGGTTCTATTTCTATACATATGGATATGGATAATATGGATATATGGATATGGATAACATATTATCCAAAAAAGAAATTAGGGTAAAAAAAAAACAAAACATTGACGATGGCATCAGAAAAATAAAATACTTAGGAATTAATTTAACCAAGGAGGTGAAAGATCTGAATACTGAAAACTATAAAACACTGATGAAAGACATTGAGAAAGACACAAAAAAATGGGAATATATCTTCTGTTCATGAATTGGAAAAATTAGTATTGTTAAACATTCATACTATCCAAAGCAATCTACAGATTTATTGAAAACTATCAAAATTCTAATGGCATTTTCATAGAATTTTTAAAAATCCTAAAATTTGTATGGAACCACAGAGGTTCTAAATAGTCAAATAAGAAAAATCTTGAGAAAAATAAACCTGGAGGTATCACATTTCCTGATTTCAAACTATATTACAAAGCTATAGTAATCAAAATAATATTGAACTGGCATAAAAAGAGACATTTAGATCAATGGAACACAATGGAGAAACCAGAAATAAACATAAATTGTTAACTTTTTATATTTTTATTCTTTGACTAGGATACCAAGAATATACAATGAGGAAAGGATTGTCTCTTTAGTATGTTGTCTTGAGAAAACAGTATGCAAAAGAATGACACTGGACACTTATACTATACACAAAAATTTACTCAAGGTCGATTAAAGACTTTAATGTAAGACTTGAAATCATAAAACTCACAAAAGAAAATATAAAGAAAAAGCTCCTTAACATTCATCTTGGCATGATTTTTTTTTAATATGACACCAAAAGCACAGGTAACAAAAGCAAAGGTAAACAAGTGGGAGTACATCAAACTGAAAGCTTCTGTACAGCAAAGAAAACAATCAGTGAAATTAAAAGGTAACTCACAAAATGGGGAAAAAATAGATCTATCTGATATGTAGTTAATATCCAAAATATATAAAGTACTCATATAACCCAATTATAAAATGGGCAAAAAACCTAAATAGCTATTTTTTTCAAAGAACACATAGAAATGGCCAACAGGTATATGAAAAGATGCTCAATATCACTACTGATTAGAGAAATGCAAGTCAAAGCCACAGTCAGATACCATTTTGCACTTGTTACGATTATTAGAATCCAAAAGACAAAAGATAACAAGTTTTGGTGAAAGTATGGAGAAAAGGGAACTCTTGTGCACTACTGGTAAAAATGTAAATTGATGTAGCCACTATCGAAACAGTATGGAGGTGAAAGCTCTTCCAAAAAATAAAAATAGGACTACCATACAATTCAGCAGTTCCACTTTTGATATATCCAAAAGAAATGAAATCACTATCTCACTCCCATGTTCAGTGCATCATTATTCATAATAGTCAAGATATGGAAATAACCTAAGTGTCTGTTGAAGGGTGAGCAGATAAAGAAAATGTGATCTAGGAGCACCTGGGTGACTCAGTTGGTTGAGCCTCTGACTCTTGGTTTTGGCTCAGGTCATGATCTCAGATCATGAGATCGAGCCCCATGCTGTGCTCCATGCTCAGTGTGGAGTCTGCTTGAAATTCTGTCTCTCCCTCTCTCTCTGTCCTTTACCCTTCTTGCTCTCTGTCTTTCTGAAAGAAATAAATAAATCTTTAAAAAAAGAAAATGTGATATATACACAGTGGGATATATATCCACATGTTTATGGATAAAGAATACGTATATAGAATGGAATATTAATCAGCCACAAAAAAAGAAAATTTTGCCATTTTTGACAACATAGATGAAACTGGAGGGCATTATAATATGGTAGATACAGAAAGACAAATACTTGTATGCTCTCACTTATACATAGAATCTAAAAAGTTAAACTCAGAGAGTACAGTGGTTTCCAGACATCAGGAGATGAGAAAAATAGGAATGGTGGTCAAATGGGTACAAACTGTCAGTTATGAAATAAATAAGTTCTGGAGATCTAATTACATCATGATGATTATAGTTCATAATACTGTATTATATATTTAAAATTTGCTAAGAGACTGTATCTCAAATATTCTCAAAAAAAGGGAACTACAATATAAAGAATATGTTCACATTGGGAGAAAAAGGTCACCATATTTTTTATGATATTTTCTCTTTACCACTATTTAAAACTTTTTTAATTAAAAAGAGAGAAAATCACCATAAATCCCAATGGGAGTACAATCTACAAAATACCCAGCCAGTACTCCTCAAGACTCTCAAAGTCATAAAAGCAAGGACAATCTGAAAAACTGTCACAGCCAAGAGGAGCCTAAGAAGACATGATGACTAAATGTAATGTGGTGATCTGGACAAGATCATGGGACAGAAAAAAAGGCCTTAGTTAAAATCTATGGAATCTGAATAAACCATAGACTTTAGTTAATAATAATGTATCAATATTGGTTTGTTAATTGTGACAAGCATATCATACTTATAAGGTACTAATAGGAGAAACTATATGTGGGGTGAGAACGCTCTGTACTATCCCATCAGTTTTTCTGTAAATTTAAAACCATTCTAAAAATAAAGTTTGTCCTAAAATATAATTTTTTTTAAAATACTGAACTTGATCCTTTTGAATGCAAGGCAACATTTTAATATGAACAAATAATCATGTATTTACTTGCCTTTTAACTATAAGCACCACCACAGATAGCTGGAGATTATGCTCTTAAATACTGTAACTTTGCTTTCTAACCTCCCTCCTGTGTGTCAGCCCTAAACCAGGCCATTGGTCCAAAATGGTTTATTTGCCCTTTCCTGATATGCCACCAGTGTGTTCCAAGAGCCATAGGCAAAGCCATGCATAATATGATATTATGAATAAAGCTCATGGTCACTGCCTTTTTGGCTACACATTCAACCAAATAAAAATGTACCAGTTTACATTATTTTGATTTTTAGTAACCCAAAGGCATGGAAAATTCTCTAAGTAAAAATGCATTTAGGCCTGGCGAAACCTGAAAAATGTAGACAATGATTGCAGTTCTACATTTCAACTCATTTTCCATAAACATGTATAATCATTACAAGGTTAAAATAGAAGTTCACTTGTGCCTCAAACTATAGAAATCACTTTATATCAAATGTCAACCAAATCTGCAAGCTATTTTCATGTAGGGAAGAAAAACACACTTTGACATTTCACACCAAAAATATGCTTTCTGGGCATGTTAAATTCAAAATAAAATTATTCACCTTAACAATTCAGTTGGAAAGTAAATTAAGATAGTTACATAACTTATGAAGACTATAACATTTTAGTACAAAAATTCAAAATGGCTAAATGCCTGAACTACCTATCAAATACCTGGAAACACAAATACCTTTCAAATGATTCTATTACAATAAAGTCAAGCTTAAACAGTTTCCATAAAATAATCATTTTTTACTGTTTTGTGGCTACCCAATTATTGAGATCTCTTATACTGTGGATTCATAGACTCCTATTGGTCTGAGGTCTCTACTATATCCTGATCTACTAGGCCTAATCACCACAATACGGAAGGTAAGCAAATCCATTTATTGTGAGGTGATAAAAGTCATTGTTTATGGGTTCACAGACAAAATAATGGCCCATAAAGTAGTTGACATAGGAACTAGTATGGATATACCAGCTGGGAAAAACTCTAGATTATGTCAAAATGAATTCATGACCAAAGACCAAGAGTACCAAGCTATTTCAAGACTACTACAGGGTTTAAGTAGTTTCAGGATTAAATAAATGGCTGCATCTCTAAAACTTCATAACTGAGCACAGATAATAGATAATAAATCTTGGCACAGGGAGGTGCTCTCAGCTAGTCCTGTAATTATGAAATAATTTTTATAAGTTATTGTCCTAGTTAGTTCAGGCTGCTATAAGAGAATACCAAAGACTGGGAATCTTAACAATAAACATTTACATTTTTTAAAGATTGATTGATTGATTGATTGATTTGACAGAGAGAGCATGTGCACACAGGAGCAGAAGGGTAGAGGAGGAGGGAGAGAATCTCAAGTAGACTCCCTGCTGAGTGCAGAGCTCCATGCAGGGCTCAGTCACACAACCCTGACTTGATGACCTGAGCCAAAATGAAGAGTCAGAACACTTAACTGACTTAGCCACCCAGGCACCCCAACAAAGCTGAAAAGCTGACAAATCCAAGATCAAGGTGCTAGATCAAGTGTCTGGTGAGAATGCTCTTCCTGATTTGCAGATGACTGGCTTCTCACATGGTAGAAAGAGAGAGAGAGAGAGAAGGAGGGAGGGAGGAAAAAACCTCTCTCCTGTCTCTTCTTACAAGAGACTAATTCTCTTCATGAGGGTTCCACTCTCATGACTAAATTACCTCCCAAAAGCCTCACCACCTAATAAATACTATCACACTAGGGATTAGGATTTTTCAAAATATAAATTTTGAAGAAACCCAAACATTCAATCCCTAACAGTTGTCATTCACAGAGCATGAAATTAGAAGAAAATAAAATCCCAGTGTAGTGAGCATGGTTTCTCCAAAAGAAATTTAGAGAAAGCTTTTGCCTTTGTTAAAATTCTAAATTTCCTATAAGCACACACTGGATCATGATGTTTCAGATTCATTCTGCTTCACAGAAAAACTTAACAGTAAGATGTGTCTGCTCTAAACTATAATATTTATCCTTCTCTCTTCCAGCATTCATTATTAACCAACCTTAATGGTTTGGATTAATTCTGAGTAATAGGACATACATTTTCTTGATCTATTTATTTGAACCACTTTATATACTGTGCAATGTATGAGTTCAAGCTTCCAATGATTTAAAACTATCTTAGTTATAATCTAATATACTCTTAGTATTTTTATATTAATTTCACCTATGAGATTTATTTCCTTTATGACTGATTCATTTAAGTATTTTAGGTAATTTATTTTTTTGTTATTTGATTTTAATATGTGTGCAGGCAATAGAAGACATTTTTTACATACTTTACAAGATGATTATATCAGCTATATTACTTTTTCTCCAAAAAGAGAATGATATTAAAATGTTACAATTTTTCTAAATGCCCAAAGACTATTTGCATAGTCACATATGTTCCAATATTCTTGAAAGAATTTATAAATAAGAAAAAACATAATTAACTTAAAAATTTTGTAAAAAACATCCAGGTAATTGGTAGAGTGGATGAAGTAGTATATTAAATAAAAAATTCAAGGACAGTGAGTGAAAAAAAAATTTCTAGAATCAAGAGTATTCTTTTCTTTGACCTTATTATCCTTAAGAATATGGAATCCAAGAACTGATCATAGACATAAAACCCACTTGGATGAGAAAATCAAAAGTGGGGATTAAAAAGCAAAAGTAATCATTTAGATAATTCTCAAGAAGTATGATGTTTAAAAAGACCCTTACACTAGCTTGATTTTTTTTCTCTATATGAATATAAGCTTGAAGTACAGTAGTGGATACATGAAGGCTTGATCATGACTCATATTCTATTGTTCAATAATGGATTGAGTTTTAAGCATAAACATAGAAAGTTAAGTAAGATGTTCTTATCCCCTTATTCTGTAGATGAAGATGTGTCATTCATGCAAATAAATTTACCTGTCCTAAAATAAAATTAACTAAGGCAAGTTTGGAGTTAAGAAAAAGTTATGATTTAGGCAGTGTCATTCAAGCCTTTTATATAAGAATTATATTACTTAATTAATTCATTAATTTATTAAAAAATATTTACTGAGTACCTATGATAAACCCAGTATGATACCCATCATGGGACTATAATAATAATTAAAAATTACATTATAAGCTAATTTCACCTTCTATAGCAGAGAGGTCAAGGTAGGATTCCTGATGTAAGGAATCTGAATTTTATTCCAAATGAAACTGGGAGGTAACAGAGAATGTTAAGTATTAAGGTGAAGTAATCTGATCTGTTTCAAAAGACCAGTTTTGGGCCCCTGGATGTCTCAGTCAGTTGAATGTCTGACTCTTAGTTTCAGTTCAGGTCATGATCTCACCATCATGAGATGGAGCCCTGCATTAGGCTCAAAGTGGAGCTTGCTTAAGATTCTCTCTCTCTTTCTCTCTCTCCCTCTAACCCTCCCCACTCACACTCTGTCTCTCAAATAAATAAGTTAATTAAAAGACCTGTCTGGTTGCTCAGTAGCAAATGGAATATAAAAAGGGCAAGAATAGAAGCAGTGAGCAATACAAACTAGACACCCATTACTATGGTCTAGGCTGGAGATGATGTTGTGCTGACAGTAAAAATTAAGACAAGTAACAAATTAAGATACTTTAAGATAGAATACAGAGATCATTGATAGATAGGACAAGATAGAGTTTTGAGGTTCTTCCTTGAGCAATTGGCCAGATGGTATTAACATTCATTGAAATGTGGAAGCTAGGAGACAACAGGTTATTTTTTATTGGTTTCTCATTATGTTGTTCCTTTACTGATGGAGAGAGAACAGAATTCTAGAATTCCATTTTTTCTTATAAAATGTGAGATATCAATAAGATCCTCCAAATAGGAAATGGACATATGATTCAGGAGCTTAGATGAGAAGTTTAGGAGTAATTAGCAGAAAGATACACTGAAAATTGGGATTATTTGACTGATATCACTTATAGAAAAAATCTGGCAGAAGCTAACTGTCAGTAGCAGAAGTAGAACCCATACAATGAGAACAACAAAAAGTTGTCAATTTGATTATGGAGGCTAAGGTCAGTCAGATTAAGGGAAGTGATGTTACAGACTCTTAAATATTAGAGAACATTATGTTAGCTGCCAGAGAGGTGAGTGCAAGCATGGACAAAATCAATAAAGAGAATTAAGAGGTACAAACTACCTCTTAAAAGAAGTTGCAGAGGTGAAAAATACAGCATGGGGAATATAGTCAATAATATTGTAATAGTGTTGTATGTTGACAGATGGAAACTATACTTGTCATGGTGAGCACTGAGTAACGTATAGAACTGTTGAATCAATATGTTGTACACACGAAATACTTTACATCAATTATACTTCAAGAATTTTAAACAAGTAAAAACTATAACTCTCATATAAAATGAATATGTGTCAAAACTTACCTAACTCATTAACTGAAGGAGTCAGACAGATGTCATGACCAATTCAAAGGAGAAGTTAAAGAACCACAAGTTTATATAAAGTAAAGAAATGATGAAAGAAATTTACAACGGACTCCAAACTGGCTGTTTTAGGAGGAAGGGGGAGGGTTATTTCCATTGCTTTCAGTTATATAGTTCCCAGTCATTATATTGCTCAAAGGCAAGAGTCAGGCCCCACAGTATCAGTCAATTACCAGAGGTTCCAGCATGGCACTAAAAGAATACCCAGAAATTTCTTTTACTATTCCAAATTCAAATTATTTCTTACATGGATAGCCAAGGGAATATGGTGTGCTGGAAGCCAACAAAAAAATTTGTTTTAATACAGAGGGAGTGGCCATCCGTGTTGAATATTGCTAAGTACATGAAAATGAAGACAGAGAAGTATCCTTTGGATATGATAACATGGAAATCATTGGTATCCATGAAATAACAATTTTAGAGAGGAATGGAGATGGAAACCAGACCCCTGGGGAGTGAATGAGAAGTTGAGAAGTAAAGACTGGAAATGTAAACAACTCTTGAGAAGTTGGATTTTTTGTTGTTCCTGTTGTTTGTTTATACTACTAAGGAAAACATTGAAATGTGGGGGAATCTGGAAGCAGACTCGTGATGAAGAAAATTTTGAGCTTTTTTTGATTATACAAAAAGATCATGGATATATTTGAATCTCAGAATGCTGTTAATATCCAAGAAAGAGGGAGAAACTGCTAAAGTAGAAATAAGAGAAAAATAAATATAAATGAAAAGTGCTTGCAAAAGTAAAATTAGTAAGAGCCAGTGTATAAGTAAAGGGTATCTCTAGCAGGAAGTAAGAGAAGGATAATACATAGTGGATAGTATGTGGAACTTTTCTTTCCCAGGTAAAAAAAAAAAAAAAAATCCTCTGCTACGTTTATTTAAGTTCTGAGACTTTCAATATTCTACCCAATTATCAAGCTTCCTAAGACCTAGTTCCCCTGATTAGTTGGGCATTCCATTCCTGCGTCACCCCATCTCCCTGTCTGAGGCTTTACATTTTATCTGTTTATGTTTCTAGTTGTCAAGATCACAAAGTTTTGGTCTAGAGACATCCACCAAATGCCAGCTCTGTAACTGTTTAAATGAATATCAGTGCTCTTTGATTTACTTTTGACTTGTGTTGATCATTCCCTCTATATTATTTACCTCTTAAAGGTATCTCACTTTAAAATTTTCCTTAGCCCTAAAGTCTTTATGTCTCCATGCCTAGAATCACTGGCCTCTGATGTAGCTCCTGTGTTGATTTGTCAGGCATCCTTCCCTAAAGACTGCCATAGATTCTGTCCTGAGATTTCTTTATTAAATGGTTATGAACATTTAATAGTAGCTTAAATTTAAAGAATTAAGAAGACTATATAATCTAACCAGAAATACCCAGCTTTTTGGAATCCTTAATAAAATTGTGAATGTCTATTCATCAATTTTAAAATCACATTTCTAGCTGGTAAGTTTGCACTAGATAATATAAAGCAACTGGGGGGGGTATATTTTATGTATTTCTAAATCTTCACTCACACAGGTCAGTAAATATATTCTATAAGGAAGAAAAGAAAACATTGGTTAATCTGGTGACTCAGTTCAGTGAAGGTCTTTAAAAGAGTTTCCGATATATTTTATCCTTCCAAAGGGCTATTATTTACCTTTCCCCATGGCAGCAATAAGCCAATGTTAGTACAAGGTTTGTATTAAGCTTAAATTATAAGATTACTATTATTATTCCCAGAATAGGTTTAAATAGAAAGAACATTTGAAGTCAGATCTTAAGTCATATAGAACCAGGCTTGAACCACGATATCATGGTTACTTATTGTTAGGAGATCTCAGGCCATACAATATCCCTGACCTTCATCTTTATGTGTGAAATCAGGATAATAGAGATAATAAGCCATTCCCATAGGGATGAGGGGATTAAATAAGATATTTATAAGTAGTCCCAGTGACTGGTATATACTAGATGATGGATAAATGTTGGTTCCTTCCCTACCATTCAAAATGACAAAACAGATACAAAGAAGATAAAGTACTTAGCATCTCATAAACAGTTCACTAAAGGGACCAAATCAGGTTCCTTTGTTTTCATTCATAATATCAACCAATTAATCAGTTGAAACATGAAAAGTTCAGTCAACCAATCTATTGCTGTTTCTAAATATTAACACGACTGGTTACACATAATAATAGCAGCTCCTTGTTAAGGACATTAGCCCACCCCTAACTCCAGTTAGCTCTCCAGAAATAGAAATTATCTGGGGACCAGACATAGATGGATTGATGTTTATACAAAGCCAGTAGTGAAATTGAGTGGTCTCTGTGATGATAAGTCAGTAGCGCCATCTATGTGTGAGAAGAATAACATATGTTCCTCTGAGACCTCTTTTTCAATGAAATGACTGGTTGTTTCACTAATACAGAGGGGAAACAGAGCTACAGTCTACTGCTCAGGTTCTGAGCTGTTGGGCTTCTATACAGTGCCTGGCTGATTTTTTTAACTTCAGTTTTCTAAGCCAGTGGTTTAGGCTAGAGATATGGATAGTTAGACTGGGCAGATAGGACAAGTCATTGAAAACACTTACACCATACTAACATTTTATGATTAGAGAACAAAATTTGGGGATATTGGTTGGCATAGGCAAATATTCATGCTCTACCTAAAATACTAGTAAATAATGCCCACATAAAAAGAAAAATCTAAATATTTCTAAATATTTTCATTTTATATTGTATAGGAAGGAGCTTTAACATGCATTATCTTTTGAGCCTCACAATAACAATAAGAAATAAGGAAGAACACGAATTGACATACATCCTATTTTGTGAGAAGCAAAACTACCTCTAATTATACTTAAATTAAAACAGCAAAAATACTAAGATGCCTCCCAGTTAAAGGGATAATTAGGTAATATTATTAGCAATTAAATTACATTATATTTATCATTTTCATTTCTTGAAGTAACTTTTAGGCTTCTTTTAAAAATTATAAACTATAGCTAAACTCATGTTTTTAAAAAAATATTTTTCAGAACATATATTTATTGATATTTGGAAATAAATGAAACTTTATTTCATTTGATCATTTTCAAGCATTAATTTTTAGTATGAATACAATAATAAATACAGCTATTCTCATTACATATAATTATACCCTATTTTTTATATACTGATGTCTCAAAGACAAACACTTAATCTACTAAATTTAAGACTAAAATAATGTTTGAGAATCCCTTATTAGCCATTTGAGGAGAGAACAAAATCACCTCTGGGAGGTGAAGCTTTACCTTCAGTCTCCTTACTTCATAACTTCCTACAATTAGCATAGCTCATAAGGTCACTTGACATTTCCTTTGGCATTTGCTAAAACATGAAGTCTTTCCAATGTTATATAGTAGAACTGTAACATATTTAATTTGAGGGAATTTAAAGAAGGAGAAAAAATACTACGGTTCTTTAAAAATCTAGCAAAGATTTTTGTGTTCTTTTAAACAACACATGGATCTCCCATGACAAAATCTTTTTAGCTTGTAAGTGTAATAATAACTTTTTTCCCCATCAGTACATTTAAATGGAAAAGGTGGAAGAGTGAAGGAATGTGGGGTGAGGACGCTAGCAATTATTAAGTGTCTGTCTATGATTTTCCCGGTGCTTTATACATAGTATCTCATTTAATCTTCTCAGCAGTCATTTAAGAGAGCATTAAAATTTCCATCTTACAGGTGAAGAAACTGAGGTGTAAACAGGTTAGATACCTTCCTGCAGGTTAATACAGTTAGCCGGCAGACTCAACATCTGTTTTCCAGCTTGTCCAATTTAAACACTTATGTTCACTATATTACCCTACACAGTATATATTTAAGAGCAAAGAATTAATATCAAAACATTGACGCTAATTTAAAAAGTCAAGCACAAAAGAATACATCATGTACAATTCTTTTAAAAAAGCATTCAAAAAACAGGAAAAACTAGTCTATGGTATCAGACATTAGGACAGTGGTTACCTTTCGAGGATAGGACTAGGTGAGGGTACAATTGGGGTACAGATATGTTACTTCTTAATTTCTGTACTAATAATGCATAAATGTTCATTTTCTGATAATTCACCAAGCTGTACACTCATGATTTCTGCACTTTCTTTTTGTATATTGCACTTCAAATTAAAAAATAGACATATTCATTTTTCAGTTGGATGAGACATCTATGCCATGACATTTAGGCTTGAATTGATTCCATTAAAATGCTTCTCTTTCGCTTATATAACACCCGAATATCTTGAACTCCAAGAGATAGGCAGAACATCTTTCCAAAATGACTTTCATCTGAGACCTCTGTATTTGTCTCTGATTCCATCAAATCCTTAGAGGTCAGAGGTAAATACTTGTAAATAAAAATACGAACACTTTATATACTGCCAGCCACATCAAAAGTGACTCAGATCAAGCACTGGCTCCTGTCTTGAAGATGATGTATTTTTCACTCTTCCTGGATCAGGCTGCTTGGCCGAGTCATACCTAGAAAATAAACTCTAATACTGCCTTTTATTTCTACGTTCAATATAAATATTGTAATAGAAAACATTCAAATAGATTTAAGTCAAGAAATTCTCCTATTCACTACTTATTTCTGAACTGAAGAGTTCTAGGACCTAAAGTATTTGTATGAGTAGCAGTTTTCATATAATGGACCATTTATAATCTTGGTATTGAAAGAAAAGGAAGGGGAAAGGGAAGGAAGGAAATAAGTTAGGAGTGAGTTCTGAGTTCACAGTTGGATCTTGAAGTTTCTTGACTATGGAATTTTTCTTCTTTTGTTCATATTTTAGATCTAATATTTATACATCATAAATATTACAAATTTCAAGTCAGAAGATAAAGCATTCTACAAATGTTTCAATAAGACAGTTTGGGATACGATTTTAAAATGAGAGCATTAAAAGTTATTATCTGTTCACTCAATTAATACTACATTTGAGTTACTTGTATTAGAAGGACCTCACACAGTTGAATTTTAAGTTAAATTCAGATCCCCTAACTGTTGTATGATAAGATCCTCAATCTTACAATGTGTACAATGTGACTCAGCCTGCAACTGAAATGACAAGATGCCTGCCACTTATTAGCCAGTGCAATGAAAGGCAATAGAAATCACCTTATTTTTATCAGTGGTTTTAAACTTTCCTGCCTATTAGAACTACTTGGCTTTTTTTTTTTTTTTTTTTTTTTGTACCAATGCTCTAGATTCTCCCTTTTACCAATTAAATCAGGTTTGTGGCAGAGTGTAGGAGGTGGCTGAGCATTTGAAGTTTTTTAAGAAATACCCCCTGGTGATTCTAATATGCACCCAGGTTTGAAAAGCAATTGGCCGGATACTTCCCAAAGTTAGAAGTTGGTAAGACTTTTGGATGAATTTCAAGACAAAATGTTTAACTTCCAGCAATAGGTATTCAGTGTAACAAGTGTGTGTGTATTTCAACTATGATGACTAAAAATCAGAGAAACTCAGAAACATAGACAATTTTGTTTTTCTTTTAGAATTCTCTGTATCTGAAATTAACTCTCAAGACCCCATTTGTGTTGGTAGCAAAAATGTTAAATTACATAATAATTTATGGTGGTTTCAGGTAAATTCACTTTCAGCCAATGGTTTGAAAAGCCAGCTGACAGTTTATTTTCTCAACTTCCTTATAATCTTTCTCTCCCTCCTCCATTCCTGGCCCTTCTGCTTATTCTCAAGCAGAGAGAGGGATGAGGAAGAACCTTTTTAAAAATTGAATATGGGGATCCCTGGGTGGCTCAGCAGTTTAGTGCCGCCTTTGGCCCTGGGCCTGACCCTGGAGACCCGGGATCGAGTTCCGTGTCAGGCTTCTTGCATGGAGCCTGCTTCTCCCTCTGCCTATGTCTCTGCCTCTCTCTCTCTCTCTCTCTCTCTCTCTCTCTCTCTCTCTGTCTCTCATAAATAAATACAATCTTTAAGAAAAATAAAAAATATAAATTGAATATGCATTTATTGTAAAGAGATCGCAGGTTATTGTGGTTTTGCTCAGGTCTACTATAGGTCTAGCTCCTTAAACTTCTGTAATCTGTTTTCTCAGTGGGAGTGATATCTAATGCTGGCTCTATTAGGTGGCACACTGGGGACTACGTAGGTGTCCATTAGGCCTCTGCACTGCTTCTTGGTACAAGTAATTTCCAGAAGACCAAGTGCACTCTGCATCAGAGAGAACCTAGCTCAGAGTGCATAGCTCAGCCCTCTTGAAGGGTAAATGTTCCCTTCACTGAGTCAGTGAATTTGCTCCTTGTGATAATTAATTTTACATCTCAACTTGACTAGGCTACAGGGCACAGTTATTTAGTCAAATGCCAGTTTACAGGTTGCTGTGAAAGTATTTTTTAGATGGGATTAACATTTAAATCAGACTTCGAATAAAGCAGGTTACTTTGGATAATGTAGGTCAGCCTCATCCAATCAGTTTAAAACCTTAAAAGCAAAGACCGAGGTTTCCCAAAGAAGCAGCAATTCTGCCACAAGACTGCAACATCAACCTTTACCTGAATTTCTAGCCTGCTGGCCTGCATTACAGATTTTAGACTTACCAGCCCCCATAATCACATGAGCCAATTCCTTAAAATAAACTTCCCCATGTATGTAATCTCCTATTGGTTCTGTCTGTCTGGAAAACTCTGACTAATATACCCCTAAGATACTTTGTGTTCTACTACGTCAGCCTATAAGAAAGAAATATTCCAACATTTCTAATCTTTATGCAATGCAAGGTGTTTGCTTGCTTTCTCTTTTACTGCCCTTTCATTGGGTCACTCTTGGTATTTCTCTGTCATGGGGTGATGCTCAACTGCTGGGCTTCCATATATCAGAAGTCAAGGCAAAACAGTGTCATACATGTCTATCTCTCCAGTTCCCCTGGGGTGGGGGGCGTAAGGAACAGGGAAAATCCAATTGTATTGCTACCTGTTCTCTGCACCTGAATTACTTTGGGTAGCAGAAACCCTTACTGTCTTCACTTCAGTTTCTTTACCCTTCTCTGACCCCTCAGCCTCTGTCAAAATGCAAAAAAGCAGTATCAGTATAGGTTGGATGACCAACTGTCCCATTTGCCTGGGACTTTCCTAATTTTAGCACTGAAATCCTGGTCCTAGGCAAACTGGAAAGGTTTGCCACACCAGAGGGGAGATCAAGTCACCCTATCAGATTGCCTCATTTTAATATTACTTTGAAAACTTCTCCACCTATCACCCATTTTTAATCTCAGATGTCAACAATCTGGCAGATTTAGATTCTAGTTGACTCTATCAGAGGAAAACTTCATGTCTCCACTCTGAATTGAGGGAAGGATTGTTGTAGAAGAAGCTTACATATTATAAAATATCTCAGAGTAGTACTCTGCCACAAATTAATGCTTCATATATTAACCTAAGAGAGTACTTTCATACCTCCCAAACAATTTATTAATCCTCATGAATAATTAATCTGGCATGGATTATAAAAGAAGGCAAAGACTATGGCACTAGCAGAGTCTTTTTTAGAATAAATAAAGGTATATTTATAATAAAATTGTTGCATATATTTAATATAAAATTCCTACACTGAGGATATATTTTATAATAAATAATATCTTAGAACCTGGGAAATTTCTTATTATTTTTATTGATTTAGTAAAAACAACGTAGAAATGGCACTACAGTCCACAAAGTTCTTCAGTCACATCCAAGACATGTGAGCAAATGGACAGAGATTGTTAAGAACAGAAGAATGAGAGTCCAGATAAACATGGGTGACCTTTCAACTGTCACTGAGTACACAAGGTAGCAAGCTCAGGGAAATTAGCTAACAAAGGCAGCAGTAGATCCTGTAGATACAGAAAGGCAACTGAAACTCAGATGGTACAAGAAGCCTTGCTTTCAGTGGTATTGTGTAGGCTATAACCAGTTAGTCCTAGTTCTAAAGGCAAATTCTGCCCCTAATTACACAGGGGTGGGACAGGAAAGCTAAAACACAGGTGCTATGGACTAACATCTTGCTAACATGCCCCTGCACTGAAGAGATTTCCAAAATTAAAGTGAGAGCAAACTGGTGCAAATGAAAATATGCCACATAGCTAATATCTTTCCAAAGATTTACATTTATAGTTGCATTATACATATTCATTCAAGTGTTTACTAGGCTTCCAGCAAATTAAAAAATATTATTCTGGGATCCCTGGGGGGCGCAGCGGTTTAGCGCCTGCCTTTGGCCCAGGGCACGATCCTGGAGACTGGGGTCGAGTACCACGTCGGGCTCCCGGTGCATGGAGCCTGCTTCTCTCTCTGCCTATGTCTCTGCCTCTCTCTCTCTCTCTCTCTGTGTGTGTGACTATCATAAATAAATAAATAAATAAATAAATAAATAAATAAATAAATCTGAAAAAAAATAAAAAATAAAAAAAATATTATTCTGATTTACATGTAGTTTATTGTCTGAGATCTGAGAATTGTGGGAAAAACGAATTCTTACCTTTTTTATAGAAAATGATTTTTTTAAAAAGATTTTATGTATTTGAGAGATAGAGTGAGGGAGAGAAAGAGCACAGCAGGGGGAAGGGAGGAGGGAGAGGGAGAAGCAGACTCCTCACTGAGCGGGAAGCCCAATGCAGGGCTCTATCCCAGGATCCTGGAATCACAACCTGAGCCAAAGGCAGATACTTAACTGACTATGCCACACAGATGCTCAAATTCTTCTTTTTATTGCAATTCACTTTTCAAAAACTCCACAACTACCTGTGCTACCTTGGCTAAGGTTTTATTATGAAATAGATTGACCAGGAGCAAACACTTCAGAGTAAATGTCAAGGTGTAATTTGGGAAAGATATTATTTTGCTAATAATCAAGGCTTGCCATTTTAGACAGCAAATACAAATACACACACACACACACACACACACACACACACACATATATGAGCCAAAAGATATAGAGTTCACAGAATAAATTATAGGGAAATACAATGTGTATCTTGGATTTAATATGGATGGCATTTACATCTTACTGACTCATAAAGGTTAAAGAAAACTGAACTTCATTGTCAATGATTTTTTTTCTTTGTTGGGAAAGCTTCTATAATAAAGTGACAAGGCTTTATTTTATTTATCCTTCTTAATAATTTTTAAAGTGCTCAGTGCATACTGAAATAGGCTACTCATCCCCATCTACACTTGAAATTTTTATTAATAGCATATGGGTCAAAAATTTTTTGGTGAGGAGGAAAATTGTAATTATTGAAATTTATTTTAAAAAACAGTCAAATTTGTTTTAATAATTTACATTTATACCAATAGGCATAGTAGTACATAAATGCATTGATTTATCACTTTTATTATTTTCTGCTGAGTACCCACCAAGAAACAGATTAAATTGATAAATAATAGCATCTTTTCACTATTTTCCTTTTGAAGTTTTATGCACAAACAAGAGGATTCAGCTTGTTTCACAAGAAATTTATTTCCACTTGGGCATGAAATTTTTATAGAAGTATGTTATTCAAGTAAAAGACAAGTTCTGGGCATAAAAGGAAAGGAGTTTACAGCATTTGTGAATCTCAACTTCCCATAGTTAAATTCTTAGGACTGCTTGGAAAAATATCCAGTTGCCTATTTTCCTGATGGCATCTGATGATCCTTGCAACTCACCAAGATTATTGCAGAAACTTCCTATGCAGTCTTAATGCCTCCAATGTTTTTCTTGAGCAAATTTTTTTTCCTGAATACTGTTGGAGATTTTAATCTGTCTAAAAAAACCTCTGATCATGTCACTATCCTCTTCAAAACTCATTAATGTCCCTATCAATTAGAGAATTAAGGATCCATTTGTCTCCTGGTCAAAGCCTTCCAAAGGAAACCCAGCCCTCTGCTCCAGTTTCATCCTACCCTCTACAGAAAGTGTCTCAACCAAACCCATCCACTCATTCTTTTATACTATGCCCTGGACATTTCCACTTTGCTTATCCATCAGAAAATGTATTCTTCCTTATATAGTCAAAGTCTTTTCAATCTTTCAAATTCCATTGAAAATGCTCCCCTAGCTAGCTTCCCTCTATAACCTCTTGGCACTTTTTTGCCCTGATGCCACTTAACACATCCACCTGTATCATCTTTAGTTAATAATAACAAAATATGGCCCTAGTACTTTAGAAGCTCTTAGAGGGAATTGCATCTTTTTTTTTTTTTAAGATTTTGTTTATTTATTCAGGAGAGACACAGAGAGAGAGACAGAAACAAAGCCAGAGGAAGAAGCAGGATCCCTGTGAATAGCCTGATGCGGGACTCCATCCCAGGACCCCAGGATCACCACCTGAGTTAAAGGCAGACACCCAACCACTGAGCCACCCAGGTGCTCCGAGAAGGAACTGTATCTTAATGGTAATTCTTTCACCATTAGCACCGAGTACAATCTAGGCACGTGGAAGTTTTCTAAAAACATTTGCTTATGTGATTTGCTTGTTTGTTTGTTTATCCTATCTGAGGAAAGTGTTACATCATAATAATGCTACTCCATGTACCTCATTACAACTCTGATAAAATGTGAATGCTTATGCTTCATATTATACTCATATCCTTCATATGGGCTCAATATAGACTAAAATACCATCATTTTAGATCAGATAGTTTTCTCTCTGTTGCCATCTAATTTAGATCCTTGAGTCACATAATATAAAACCTGCAAGCCACATATTCTTAGTTCTACGTTAGGACTTCCTCCTGTATTTCTTGGGCTTACAAAATTTCTCAGGTAAATTATTATGAACAATTAAGACCACATTTAAAATTACAGCTTAAAATGGGGCACCTGGGTGGCTCAAACTATTAAGCTTCTGACTCTTGATTTTGGCTCAGGTCACGATCTCAGGGTCTTGAGATGGAGCCCTGTATTGGGCTCCATGCTGGGTGTAAAGCCAATTTGATTCTCTCTCTCCCTTTCTCCCTCTGCCTACCTCCCCCCCCCGCCCCATCATGTGTGATCTCTCTCCCTTTCTCTCTCTCTCTCAAAAAAATTTGCAGCTTAGGGATGTCTGGGTGGCTCAGTGGTTGGGCAGCTGCCTTCAGCTCAAGTTGAGATCCTGGTATCGGGGATCGAGTCCCGCATCTGGGGTTCCTGCGAAGAACTTGCTTCTCCCTCTCCCTCTGCCTATGTCTCTGCCTCTCTCTCTCTCTCTCTGTGTGTCTGTCATGAATAAATGAATAAATCTTTTTTAAAAAATTACAGCTTAAACTAATTTGAAAAGTAATACCAAATGTCAGCATACAATAGGGCTGAATATATAAAGATTATGAAGTAGGATACTTCATAAAAAGACAATTCCCTAAAATGTTAGAAGATTTTTGTACAATTAAATATATAATTTTGGAAAGAATTTTGTCCCTCATACACATATGGCATGTGTTGAGAGATGTTTGCTTCTCTGAAAAAATAAGAATATATGCTTCTATTTTTTCATAAGACTAAAATTAGAGAAAATGTAAAGTCTCAAATTTATTATCAAATCTTTACTTCAGTTGACATTAAACCTGTTTCCTTAAACTGCCTACATATCATATAAAAATAATCTTGGTGGGATTATGGAGTCAACAAGGCTGCCCTGGATATCAGTTTGGGAAACTTAAGTATTTACTACTTAAAAGAACAGTAGCTTTGTTTGTGCTCAAATGTAGCAGATCAGAACACCAGCAAGTCAAATTGCAGACTATTTCCATTAACTTTTGTAGATATAATATTCTTCAGAAATTTACCTTATTGCATGTAGTAAAATCCCGAGAAAAAATGGACATTTTCAAAATTGTTTCTCTCACTTAAAAAACACCCACATGGTAGTAAGAAGTCACTAAATCTTTCACAAAATGCTACCTGATGTTCTTTAAAATACCTAGCAGCATTGGACATTCATTTTGGTTAACCATTATAGTCATTTTTTGCATTTTTGTATCTTTTTCCAAAGGGGGAGAAATATGGCCCTATATAAACCTAATGCCAAGAAAAATGTAAGCTAGTATTCATTAAAATACCCACTCTTCGCCAAAGCTAAATTCTGCCTCGGAATTGTGAGGGCAACGCCCGTCACAATGCCTTTGATGCCACAGCAAATTGTTTCAACCATCTTCATGCTATTTAAAGTGTGGAAAAAATACAGACAATCTTCTGGAATGCATTCATTACCTTGAAAGTGCTTGACATGCTGGTCATGCTGAAATGAATATGATTGTAGCTTTTGTGGTACAAAACACTTTCACCTCATTATAGTCTCAAGGCAATTTATGATATAATCCCATTTTCACTTACAATTGCTTTCAAAACTCTCCATTGAGAAACTTTCATACGACGTAATGGACTTAAGTTTACCTTTTATATTTAAAGAATGAAAAAAACACCTTTTAACAAGAAACAAATGCCTTAAGGATTTCAGAGATTAGTTACCTATAAGATTGAAGATTTCAGACTACAGTGGTCATTCCAATGATCAGAATCATAACTATGGAGCACAAGGAGAAGAAAAAAAAACAAAATAAATTATGAGTTCATCAATGTTAATATTCAATTAACATCTGGCTTGGTATAATGAAATTTGGGAGCAAGTTGTAAAAGAAAGATATTTTAATTATATATAAAGGATCTCTGCTGTCCTTGTACTATATTACTTGTCACAAATAATGAAGTTGATTTTCTTGCCAGTGTAAATGTTATTCATTAGTATAGGGAAGTATGCTTGGAGAACATTAGCAACCTAGAGAACTTAAAATTTATATATTATAAAAACTTAAGAATACAATATTTAAACTAATGGTATTCAAAGCTCATCGACAAATGAGGTTAACACTAGAACAAATAAGTTTAAGAGATTCCCTACTGATAGGAAAATTTACTACTCTTTCCCCACACTACCATGCCATCGTCTTCCAGGAAGTGAGTGCCCCATATCCTACCAGATGACACTAAACCTCAGTGTGACCTGCAGTGCCTGACCCTGCCCTGGCCCTTCTATATCTACTTTCCCTCACCACCCTCCCAACCTTTTTCTGCCTTCACTCATGATAGTACATCTGTCCAAATTACCCTTCTCTGCATATCTTCTGACTGCCTATGATCACAAACTCCTCTTATAGACTCAGCTTAAGTATTACCATTTTCTTTCAAGTCTTTCCGGTGCCCCACACACTCTGAGAAGGATTTGCCCCTCTTTCATGTGGGCCATTTAGCATAATACCTATAAACACTTGAGTGGATATACCAATTTGTATTACATCCATCAGCAATCCCCATTAGGTCTACTTTTAAAACATATCTTAAATGACCCACTTCTTTTCATCTTTTACTACCCTTCATTTCAATCCATGCCAACATCATTTCTGGTCTTGTTTATTACAATACTCTCCTAACTTATATCCATTCTTTCACCATGGCACCATCCACTCCTTTCCAACCCATACTTGATGCTGAGTGATCTTTCTAAAAATGTCATCAGATTAGATCAATAACCCACTTTAACTCCTTTAATATGTTCCTTTAATATGCTTTATAAATCAAACCTAAATTCCCTCCGTGGCCTGCAAGGACCTATATGATCTGGTTCCTCCTGCCTCTCCAGCCTCATCTCAGATCACCATCCCCAACCCCAAGATCTCATCATTCTCCAACAATACTGAAATTAATATGCTCCTCAAATACTCTGAATTACCCTGGTTATTCCTCTATAACTTATCTCAGCTCCCATGTGGCATTCCCATTGTCATTCCTCAGGTCTCTGCTTACTATCACCTACCAAAGAGTACCTTATAATTTATACAAAGTAGTCTCTCCTCAGTTACTCTGGATCACATTACTCCATTCTTCCATATATAGGAAATACTATGTATTGATTTGTTTACTTGCTCATTCTCTGTCTTCTTCTCTAGAACATGCCTAGAACATGAAGGCTTCATGAGGGAAGACTCTTGTCTGGCTAGATGCTGCTATAGGATATCCTCCAGTCCCAGCTCACTGACCTATGATGGATGCTCCTTAAATATTTGTTTAATTAGTTAATTGCCTAAGCTTCTCTCCCTGTTACACTATAAACTTATTGAAAGTGAGTGTCATGCTTTATTTATCTTTGTAATCCAGAAACTAGAAGAGAGCTTGGTATAAGATAAATTGTCCACAAATGATTGTGGAATAAATGAATGAATACATTCAAATTTTTGATTAATGTCTTTATATCCACAAAATGTATAAATCCAATCCTAGAACAGTGTCTAGACCCTCGAAAGTATTTAATAAAAAGCGTCGAATGAATGGGCAGAGTATGCACACAGATAACTTATTTCTCTTGCTGCTCTTGTATCTTAAAACATCCAAAATAAACTGAGACTTAAAAACTCATTATCTAAATAACAAATCTGAATGTGTTAAGGCTTAGAGTTCTGGTTTTGTGCTTATAGTCATAGCTTCTCATTCAAAGTCCAGTGTCTTTCAGGTGTTTGTGTTTACTCTTCTTCCCAATTATAGCAAAATCAGAAAACATCTGGAACTTCATACAATCACGGTCTTTGATTTCAGAAAAAGTCAAAAACTCTGGCTTTGAAAGCACTTTTTAATGTAAAACAGACTAATTTGGTAAGCACCATTGCTGAAGGGTGCATGTACTTTAATCATAAAAACCTCCAAATTGTTTCAGTTGTCATTCTAACGATGAAAAGAATCTCTTTCAACCAAGTTGTTGATAACAAGCTCAAAATCTGAAAGTGAAGTTTGAGACTTGGAGGGGTGTGGAGGCAGGAACAATCATTCTTTATAAATAGTTTATTTTTTTGAAAAAGTAAAACATGTGTTTGGATTAAAAGCAATCATGCTGCCGTGCTTATATTTTGGAATAGTATGTTATGTAGCAATCACAATATTAGGACCATAAGTGATAGACTTAATAAAAGATCAGTTCACAATAAAACAAAACAACTGCAATTAAAAAATCTAGTCTTTTCCTATTTAACCATGACCTTACCTGAAAAAATCATTTTTTTCTGTACAGGTTTCACAGGAAAAATAGTCATTCATTTTGTTCCCTTTAGATTCTGCTTTCAAATAATTTCATATGGGGTGGGAGGTCTTACACATCACAAGAAATAGTCTACACAAGATGTTACCTTAACAAAATAAATTTGTTCTTAGAAGTAAAATGAAGTGAACAAAGACTATGGAAATGTTTCATGAAGCCTCAGAACTTCCAGAGGTACTCAAAATTTCAATGTTGCAATTAGGTTCTGTCATTTGCATCTTTTAATTTTATCTGTCATATTTAGAATTCTAATTGTAGCTACCATGTTTGGAATTCCTAATATTAACCTGGCACCATGTTAGGCACTTGACATTTGTCATCTTCAATCTTTTTTTTCTTTTTTTAATTGAAGTATAATTAATACACAATGTTATATTTGTTTCAGATATACAATATAATGATTCAATAATTCTATACATTACTTAGTGCTCATCTTAATAAACGTACTCTTAATCCCCTTTATCTGTTTCACTCATCATCCTTCACCTCCCCTCTGGCAACACCAGTTTGTTCCCTGCGTTTAAGAGTCTGATTTTTTTTGTTTGTGTATCTCCTTTCTTGTTTGTTTTGTTTCTTAAATTCCACAAATGAGTGAAATCATATGGTATTTGTCTTTCTCTGTCTGACATACTTCACTTAGCATTACACCATCTAAATCCATCCATGTTGCTGCAAGTGGCAAGATTTCATTCTTTTTATAACTGATTGATATACCATTGTGTGTATGAAATAGATGATAGATAGATAGATAGATAGATAGATAGATAGATAGATAGATGATAGAGATATCCCACATCTTATCCACTCATCTCTAAGTGGACACTTGGGTTGTTTCCATATCTGGTTATTGTAAATAATGCTGCAATAAACATAGGGGTATATATATCTTTCCAAATTAGTGTTTTTTGGGGCAGCCTGTGTGGCTCAGCAGTTTAGCACTGCCATCAGCCCAAGGCATGATCCTGGGGTCCCAGGATCGAGTCCCACATCGGGCTCCCTGCATGGAGCCTGCTTCTCCCTCTGCCTGTGTCTCTGCCTCTCTCTGTGTGTCTGTGTCTCTCATGAATAAATAGATAAAATCTTTTAAAAAAATTAGTGTTTTCATTTTCTTTGAGTAAATATCCAGTAGTGGAATTACTGGACTATAGAGTAATTCTATTTTTAATTTTTGGAGGAAACTCCATACTGTTTTCCATAGTGGCTTTACCTGTCTGCATTCTTACCAACAGTGCACCAGGATTTCTTTTTCTCCACATCCTGCCCACACTTGTTGTTTCTTGTCTTTATTTTTCTAGTCATTCTGGCGTCATCTCTAATCTTTACTTCAGAGAGTCAAGGTAGATGTTATTTCCTCCTTGTCAATGAGGGAAGTGAAGCGTGGAAAAATTTGGCCATACGCCAAGCAGGATTTAGTACCCTCAAAGTCTCCACAGAACTATCAAGCCCCTCACATGACATGTTCTCTATATTAGTGGTTATCAGACCAGCATGAGAACTCTTACCAAAGACCTTGTTAGAAATGCAAATTCTCAGCACTCCTTTGGAACCTCCTGAATTAGAAATGCTGGGATTGGGGGTGGCAGTCAGCAATCTGTGTTTTAAGAATACCTCCAAGTGATTTTGCTGCATGCTCAAGTTTAAAACCACTGCTCTAACTGAATGCATTTGCTTTGAAATGCACTTCCTGACAAGTCCCTGGCTCCTTTTCAAGTGAAAACTGTTTCTTCTAAGCCCTATCTGTAGAGTTCTAGTGCCTCAGCTCTCTGGTCTGCTAACCTCAAAGCCTTTCCTTCTATCCACACTTCCTGCTTCTTGGTTTGTTCTACATCTTTTCGCCCTTGTTCTTTCCCTGAATCTTTTCTACTTTGTTATTTTCCTCTCTGAGGATCAACCTTGCCACTTCTGAATCTGCCACTGCTACATCTCAGACCTGTGATCACTCAATTGCCCCTCAGGTCTTTTTCTTAGAGAAGAATTCCAACTCTGGGTGTGACAGTTACAAGCTTCAGAGAGCCTACAAGATTCATCAGAGAAGTACAAAATAATCCTTTCCATGAAAGGTTGCTCTCCCATCACAGGCTCAGCCTGGCTATCTACAGCTTACTGAAATCTACCGTTTTATCTGCCTGGGGATTCAACAGGACAGGAATGGTAAACTCAAGGTCAGGTTGGGCCCAAGGTACACAGATATGACACACATATCACAGACTGTCCAGATGTTTTGATCTGGCATGTATCATCTTATATAAAATTAATATCAGCAGTAACCAGGTTTACCTGTTAGTCAGAGTGGACAGAAATCATGAATAACCAGAAACATAGGCCCTTTTGGGATAAATATTAATAGAGGAAATGCAGTTTTCCTGCAAAATGTCAAATCACATATTTAGGTATTCAATATAAAAAAAACAATAAGTTGACTGATGATCGATCAATTGGATATTTTTCCAGTTATATGCTCTCTGGAGGTCATAATAATTGTTGATTACAATGAAAAATGAGCTGATTATCAGAGAGAATTTCTAAGTGATTGTTCCCTAATTTATAAAAATTTTTAAGAGAAGAAAAATAATTAATCACAGAAATCTTTAAAAAATAGATACTTATTGATCTTCCTAGGTTCACAGGATTCATATGCTTCAATAAATCATGGAACCCTAATGTCAGGTGAGGTTTTTGTATTTTCCAATTGTAAGACCCAAGTTAAAAAAAAAAAAGGAAGGCTAATCATGGCTGATTTCTCATGATGGCCATGGAAAGAGAAATCAATAAAACAAAAATAATAAATTATAGAACTTTTATTGACTAAATCAAATTTAGTACAAAAGGAAAAATAATGAATGCACACTCATTGCCCCTCATAACTGATTAGAAAAGCAAAGGGATAATCCACCATTATTTTTTTTCTGATAAAAGCTACATTAAGACATTGGGACCAGAATTTTAAGGTGTGTTATTAATCATTGTATTAAGCCAGATTCATCTCTAGTTTACTTTAGGGTAGAAAAATAGTACCTCCCACAACCTAGTTTAGCCATCCTTTTTGTCACTGTATGATGGAATCTTTTTGAGGCAGAAAAAATACGTCTGAGATTTTACAAATATTTCCATAATATTTCATGAAGTACTAGATCCTGAATGTCAGAGCTAACACTGGGACATCAGTCCATGAACAAATACTCATCAACAAATTAAATTCTGAGGCAATTACTACCAAGAATAATATTGATGCCTAGTTTTTATATAATCCCTAGAGAAAACAGGGATGGAATACATAAACACAACTCATTGCCAGAGCACTGACAAAGCAAAAGAGAGTTTAAAAAGAGCCATCAAATTTTATTTTCAGTATGAACCACAGAACCTGCTAAGGAAATTTCAACTTCCAAAAAATTTTTAAAAGGAAGTTGCTCCACTTTTTATTTTCCAAATATGTACAGCTGCTTAGTTCCTGGCAAAAAGGTTGATAAATGAGAATGTGTGTCAGAATTTTAGGAGGAAAAAAAATCTATTCAGAAGATTCAGTAAAATGAGTTATTAAAGCTCTATCTACTAAAAAAAAAAAAATCTTTTAACAAAGTATTTTATTTTTTTATTTTTTAAAGATTTTATTTATTTATTCATGACAGACAGAGAGAGAGAGAGGCAGAGACACAAGCAGAGAGAGAAGCAGGCTCCATGCAGGGAGCCCTACGTGGGACTCCATCCCCCGTCTCCAAGATCACGCCCTGAGCTGAAGGCGACGATAAAGCACTGAGCCACCCAGGCTGCCCAACAAAATATTTTAAGAAGTGTTCTGAAACCGAAGTAATTATATGCCACTGACCTCTACTTATATAATTATCATAACTAATCAAATCAAATAAGCATAACATGTAATGTGCTTAATAATTTGATGCCATCCAAAGGATTGGCAAATTGAACACTGTGGTTTAAATTATTTATCTAGATAAGATGGAACTGTTACCAAATTAATAATTCCATTAAAAAGTTTCTTTTTACCTATATGATTATTTGCTTTTTTAATTTTTGTTTTATTGTGACATGTTGTCGTGTGAAATATTTGTAAGTCTACCCTCCAACTGTCCAAGCATAATCTTGTGACACTGAGGTCCACTAAAATCCACCCAGAGAAGAACACCACTATCATTCACATTATTTAATGTAATCCATTCATAGACTATTTGAGAACACGTGTGACTTTAACAAGCTATAAGATGGTTGGGGAAAGACATATAGTATTTCTTTAGAAGTAATAAAATGGAGAAGTAGCTAAGAATTAGACTTCATCAATTTTGCTTCTGAAAAAAAATTATTTCAAAATCCTTTAAATAACTTGTGTTCCTTAAGCAATTATTAAAACTAACAGGATGTAAACTCCAGAGATCATTGTTTTTTAACACTCATATATTCAAAACATTGGGAACACTGCCTGTTATGTAACAGATACTCATTAAATATTTGTTAAACTAACAAACAAATCATGCCAAAATATCTAAATTTCTTTCTTTCTTTCTTTCTTTCTTTCTTTCTTTCTTTCTTTCTTCTTCTTCTTTTTTTTTTTTTTTTCATGAGAGACACAGTGAGAGAGAGAGCCAGAGACTCAGGGAGAGGGAGAAGCAGGCTCCATGCAGGGAGCCTGACGTGGGACTCAATCCCAGGTCTCCAGGATCACGCCCTGGGCTGAAGGTGGTGCTAAACCTCTGGGCCACTGGGGCTGCCCCTCTAAATTTCTTTCTTTAGTAAATTCTGAACTTCTTCAGGAAATGATAGCTTTCACCCAAGGTTTTCAAAAATATGTCATTATATTTTGTTACTTTAATAAACATAATATAGAATATCACCTTATATACAAAAATTAATGTTTTCAAAATATTATCATATCTCAAATATTCTCCTATTCAATACTTACAAAGTTCTGTAAGGAAGTAGGAAACGTGTTATATTTTTTCAATAAATGAAACTTGCTTCCTAAGAGGTAAAATGTCTGGCCCTGAACCACTTAATTATTTAATAAAAATATTTAAGCTATATTTATCTGTCATAATTTCTTATCCGATGGTTCTTTAATCATACAAAAATTATGTTTATTCTCAGCCTATACTCATATATGCCAGATATACTTGAAATAAGAGACTTAAGCCAAAAGCTCTCAGAAGAGGAGTCCTGAGTTGCAAGAAAGGAAATCAACTAAAAGATCAAACATTTCCAGTCAATCTTTTAAGTTATTGGGATTGGAAACAGTATACTGTGATGCAGGTGGGATGTGCCAAAATTGTGAACAATGAGTTTTAACTTTGAGAGTCAATACAGATCATTTCTGCTCCAAATGCTTTATTATACAGATAAGAAAAACTAAAGCCCAAAGAGGGTAAATTAATTGCTTACTGTCATATAACTAACACAGTGTAACTAGATTAGAACTCTAGATTTTTTACTCTTTCCAGATCAATTATTACTTCACTCATACAACAAAATATGGAAATGGAATAATATATTTTTGATGATTTTTATCTTGGAAAAAATTACTGAAGCTTGAGAAAGTCAACTACTGCAACAATGCTAGAGTCTGAATAGACACTATACTCTGAGCAACCAAATCAGTGAAATCTTCTCATTCTTACACAATAGCCATCCATATGCAATGGATAGGATCACCTTTGTATTATTTTTTCTATATTTCATCAGATATATTTGCTCCCATGAAACCCTCCCCCTCACCACCTCTGTCTTATTTCTTTTCTCTCTTGCAAGATAATATTTCACCTGTTGTGAGAAGCTCATTTCTGCTATAACAACAGAACCCTAGCTCAGTGCAAGAATGTCAGCCTTATATTTCCACCATGGACCTGGAATCTGCCAATTCTCTGGCTTCACAAGCTACTGGAGAAAGGAGACTGAAGCCATGTATCAAGTCATCTCCTCCAGAAACAGCTCAAGAATAAGCCCTGCTGCTAACAGGAAGACTAACTCAGAAATCCCAAATCAGCAGTATTATATGCAACCATAAAACTAGGCAATGGTAAATAGTGATCAATGTACTAAGTTTAAGAATAACATTCTTGGGAAAGCCGTTGGGTTTTTGTTTGTTTTTGTTTTTATTTTTATTTTTTGAGATGTAATTGGCATACATTATATTAGTTTAAGGTATAGTATACAATATAGTGACTCAACATTTGTATACTTTGCAAGACGATCAACACAGTAAATCTAGTTATTACCTGTCACCATAGAAAATTAATACAATGTTATTGACTATATTCCCCATCCTGTATACTACTTCCCCATTACTTATTTATTTTATAACTAGAAATGTGCACTTCATCCATTTCACCCATATCACACACCACCACCCCCACCACCTGACAACCACCAATCTCTTCTCTGTATCTGAGTCTGGGTTTTGCTTATTTTTTTTGTTTCATTTTCTAGATTCCATAGATGAAATCATGAAGTATTTGTCTTCCTCTGTCTGACTTATTTTACTTAATATAATACCCACAAGGTCCCTCCATGCTCTCACAAATGGCAAAATTTCATTCTTTAAAGGCTGAGTAGTATTCCATTGTGCATGCATGCACATGCACACACAGACACCATATCTTTAACCACCCATTCTTTTCCTATTCATATTTCCATAGACATTTGTGTTATTTCCCTATCTTAGCTTTTGTAAATAATGCTGCAATAAACATACATGTATATATCTTTCTGAATTAGTGTTCTAGTTTTCTTTAGAATTCCACCCAGTAGTTCTATTTTTAACTTTTAAGAAAACTCCACACTATTTTCCATAGTGGCTACACTAATTTACATTCCAACCTGTTCTCTTTTTTTCCATATCCTTGCCAATACTTTTTATTTCTTGTCTTTTTGATAATAGCCATTCTGACAGGTGTAAGATGATACCTTATTGTGGTTTTGGATTGCATTTCCCTGGTGATTAGTGATGTTGAGCACCTTTTCATGTGCTTGTTGATCATCTATATGTCTTTGGAAAAATGTCTATTCAAATTCTCTGCACATTTTTTAATCAAATTCATATTTTTTGCTATTGAATTGTATAAGTTCTTTATATATTTTGGATATTAAACCCTTATCGAATATTTCTCCTCCCATTCAGTGGGTTACCTTTTCATTTTGTTGATGATTTCCTTCACTGTGCAGAATTTTTTTTTTTATTTTGAAGTAGTCCCATTTGGTTATTTTTGCTTTTCTTTCCCTTGCCCTTGGAGTCAGGTCTCCCATCCCCCCCCAAAAAAAACCCCACATTGCTAAGACCAATTATCAAGGAGCTTACAACATATGTTTTCTACTAGGAGTTCATCTGCCACAGCCAGAAAGCAGTGGAGTGCTGCAACTTCACATATTTTCCAGCCCCAGGAAAGCAGTGACCACTTACTTCCACCTGTCTTAGGTGATGGAGGGTGTTGTGTCTGAGCTCATCTGCTTGTGATAGCAGGCTAGCCAAATGTGCCAAAGGGGCATTTGCCAGTGTCTCCATCTCCAAGGATAATTTCAAATCTCTTCTATCCCTTTAACACATGCTTTTCAATTAGCAAATGTGAAAAAAAAAGATTAACAAATGACTCTCCTTCACATATAGTCTATGTGCTTTTCAAATTGTTATTTTTTCACTGGATACTGAGCACATGAGACTGCACATGGCCCTTTAAAACAGGAATCTATTGTAGTACTTTGGGTACAATGGACATCAGCCTGTTTGTTTTCTAAATCAGACATTTTGAAGACTCATCTCTCTGGTGCAGATTCTAAGGGTTTGGTACTTAATGTAGAATACCAACCCCTTGCTCTTCAGGGAAAGCACCAGACTAGTGCAATCTCTCCTTATTGTGTGTCACTATGCTGGAGGTAGGGTTTTTAGTAAAACTGTATCTCTGCCTCTCCTACCCCATCTCAATGTGGTCTTTTTATCCTTTGTTGTAGAGAAGTAGTTCATTTAGTTTTCAAATCTTTTCCGGAAGTAGATGATCTATATGATCTGTAGATTTTATGTGTCCATGGAAGGATGTACATTCAGGATCTCCCTGTGCTGCCATCTTGAGAAGGTCTCCAAACCAAATGATGAGCAGTTGTATAAAATGAATAATTCATACTTCCTAACAAGCTTCAGGGGCATGACATCACATTCATATGCCCTAAAACTAACAAAGTAAGTCCAAGCAATTCTGTTGCAGCAACCCTTGAAGGCTTCATTGCTCAGAGAACACTGACACAAATGAGATTTAGGTGCATTATCTTCCTGCCTTCTGAGATCTTTTTATTCATTTGTCATTACACTACAGGAACGCAGACCACACACAATATTATTTCTTCCTAGCACCACCCCAAATATGCCCAAAGGAATAACTTCAGCATTGTTGCTGAGAATCGAACCCAAAATATCTCACTCAAAATAGACTCCTATTCCTACTCGTAGAATGTTTTTTGGGTGGCTGAAAGGTTGTGGTTCCCCATAACCTCAAGAAACTTTCTATTTTAAGAATCATTATAGTTTGGTTTAAAAGCATTTTCATTTGATTTGGGACTGAGTAGATTTATGGGGAATATACTTGGCTTATGTGAATTGTGTAAAAATGATGAATTTTCCTTTAGATACTTTGCATCAAATTACAAGTTACAGTGACTTTCATCTCAGGTTAGCTTCACTTTTTAAAGTTATTTTTCAAATGGTCAGAATATAACCTAAAAGCTATTTGCAAACTATTCTGCCTTAAAGGCATAAGTATGTTTCTAGTTCCTTTACATGTAAGTCATCAAATGTTATTTAAGGAGCAATTTTTATGTCCAAAAAAAATCTTTTCAACATTTTTGAGACACTTTTAAACTATCGTTCTACAAGCTGGAGGTCATCTTTTGGAAAAAGTATATGAACTCAAACTTAGATCACCTCTCCAAATGCAAGAATTTTAGGTGGGTTCCTGGGTTTGAAGAACCAAATTCTTGCCTTTTAGTCTACTTTCAGTTTTTCAAGTCAATAAGCAAATGGTTTTAATAGGATTTTCTCTCTACCACCAAAGTTGAGAGTTAAAGGCATGCAATACTAATCTATAATTTTATTAAAATAGTTGTTTGTTAAATAGCATGGATTTTTTTAATTCTAAAGGTAATACATGGTATTTTTTAAGTACCAGTAAACTGGGAAAATAGATAAGTACCAGTAAACTGGGAAAATAGAAGTAGGTGGAAGAAAATAAGAATCACTTGTAATCTTGCCACACAGATAATACTATTAACATTTTATTTCATATCCTTCCAGTTTTTCTGTGAATATTTATGCATGAACTTTTAAATTTAACTTGTGTCATTCTTAAATTATGAAGAACTTAAAAGTATTTCTTACCAGCACCTTCATAAAACACCTTTCATTTGGTCCCTATTGTCATTTTTATCTGACTTGTTCTGACCACACTTTCTCAGTCTCCTCCATTAATTTCTCACTTCCCATTCCTCAGCCTTGGAAGGATCATTAGAGGAAGGAAAATATGCATGTATTATTTTCAAGAAAATTGTAAAATAAAGTGGGCATAATATTTTATAACTTTCAATTTAGTATAGTAATTCATTGTGAACATTTTCCTGATTCATTTACTATTGTATATGACAATGGCTAGATAAAATTCTATTCTATGGGAAAATATAATGTCTAACTAATCTGATGTTAATAATGAACACTGAAGAAAAAAAAGAAAAAGAAAATAAAAGAGAAAAAAAAAGAAAAAAAAAATGAACACTGAAGATATTTGTAATATTTATCCTAAATACTAATTCTGTAAACATCTTTATATAAACATACTTGTATATGTTCTTATTATGTTCTTAATTTAATTTCTAATTTTTTAATTTTTTAAAAATATTTTATTTATTTATTCATGAGAGACACACACAGAGAGAGAAAAAGGCAGAGACACAGGCAGAAGAAGAAGCAGGCTCCATGCAGGGAGCCCGATGTGGGACTTGATCCTGGGTAGGCGCTAAACCGCTGAGCCACCCAGGGATTCCCCCTAATTTAATTTTTTAAATGGGAATTTCTAGTTTATAGGTGTAAGTACTTTTAATATGCTTAACTAATTTTGCCAAAATGCCCTCCAGAAAGGTTATATATATAAATGAAATTATTCCTTCTCCCTAGTCTTTAGCTATATTAGGCATTAACACTTTATTTAATTGCCAGGTTTTATTGGGTAGGGAAAAGAGGTGAAGAAAAGACAGTTGTATGGAACACTATTCTTTCCATGAGTCACAGTAGTTTCTCTTCTGGTTACATAAATCTATTAAGTGAAACTGATTACAGCCACACAGACTAACTGGGGCCTAATCTTATAATAGCTCCTTTTGTCTTAATAGTGGGTACATTCTTTTTTGAGCTCCAAGGAATATTTTTAATGTTTTTTGAAATAAAGATCCTGAAAAAAAAAAAAAGAAAAGAAATAAAGATCCTGGTTGTCAAAACTCAGATACATTCTAGAGACACTCTTATTTAAAACCCCTCTTTAAGGGGTGCCTGACTCTTGGTTTTGGCTCAGGTCGTGACCTCTAGGTCATGGAATGTGGAGGCCGAGAAAATTAAGGCCATTCCACCTCAAGTTTAGCATTAGCACAAGTACAGCCATCTCAGGCCCTTGTGAATAAGAGTTTAACTTTACAGGAAGAAACCACTCCCCCACCCTAGTCAAGCCACTGGCTCATATAGGAATGCAACCCCCAACCAATGAAAAATGTAAACCCCACCCTTTGCCTGCCAAAACTGCGTGCCAATTCTGACCAGAGTAACAGGCTAGTTCAAACGGACCCTATAGGTTGAATTGTAATTCAATTGGCCACTTGCATGTGGACCCACATGACCATGTAACTTTCTGTATGTGTTACAATCCCCATTGGCCACTGGCCCCTATAAAACTGCTATACCTCTTAACCACGGGGTCCAAGCCCCTGCTCTGTTGTGTCACGTATACTTGGACCTAAGCTCTAGCTTGTAAATAAACCCTCCAGCATTTGCATCGGTGTCGGCTCCTTGGTTGTTTCTCGGATAGGCAATCTTGGGCACAACAGGAATTGAGCCCCACATCTCTTCAGCACAGAGTCTGCTTGAGATTCTCTCTTTCCCTCTCCCTCTTCTCTTTCCTCCAGTTATGCTTTCTCTCTCTCTCTCTCTCTCTCTCTCTCTCTCTAGTAAATAAATCTTTAAAAATCCTGTTTACTTCAGTTGATGTAGGGGACAGTGAGGAGTGGAAGATAAGCAGGAAAGAATATATAAAACCAGCTTTTATGGTCTGTTTTTCCAAGTGTTTTTTTTTTTAAAGAATTATTCTTTTTTGAAGTGGTTCCAATCAAATCCTCAATAATTTGTTATAAGGCAAAAACTTGGAAGTGAAATCAGTGTTACATAAGCAACTTCTAATCATGTTCAACTTGATATGCTGATGGCATTTCAAACTGATCCTGACTCCCAATTTTCCTGTCACTTTTAATGGCATAGCCATGTTCCCATATGCCTAGGGTAAAAATTCTGAGTCACCTTTGAACCCATATTCTCAATTCTACATCCAAAATACTTCTTTCCTGTTTCTTCTTTTCTAGTCCTCTGACAACCACTTCAGGTCAGGAGCTCATTGCTTTTCACTTCAACCATAGGCTTTTAAACTATTATTGACAACCCATAAGGAAGTCTTGGAAATGGAATAGAGAGGCTCATGTTAACCAGGACTCTGAGACCCATCTCTGCTTCAAACTGATGCAGTGAGTAATGTTGTGGGTAAGATTGCCAGATTGAGCAAATAAGAATAGAAAAAAAAATAGAGGATACTCAGTTAAACTTGAATTTCACAAAAATAATTTTTTGGCTATGAGTCAAATATTACATGGGACAAACTTATACTAAAAAAAATCTATTGTTTATCTGAAATTCAGCTTATACTGAGCATCTCTGTTGTGGGTGATAGAAAGGGGGTAGTTGGTAGTAGTAGTAGCTGAATCAAGGATTCAAGTTACCTTACTAGTGTTTCCTTTAACATATGTCATATGTCAACTCTAACATATGGCCTGTTTCACAAATCAAGGGGATCATTTTCACCTTTGCTTGGATTCTAAAGGCCAGTATCCCTTGGAACCTAAAACTCTAGGCAGTTATATGTCATGGGATATAAATAAATGTTTGAAACTAGACTCTAAAGCCTGGAGAGACGAGATCACTTTATCTGCATAATGTGGAAAAAGTAGGAATTCAATTTTATTATTAAAACCAGGGTAGGCTCACTCCCCCCAAAATGTTCTGATATATAGATTTAAAAATATTTTATAGCATTAAGTTCACTGAAAGAGAAGACAAAACTGTATGTCGGTATAATGTAATATAGATCATAAATACATAAAGAGACAGAACAGATATACTGATATATTTTTAAAGATTTTATTTATTTATTTGAGAGAGAATGTGTGTGACACTGGTGGTGGGGCAGAGGAGAAGTGAGAGGGACAAGCAGACCCCACACTGAGTGCAGAACCCATTAGGGCTCAATCCCACAACCCCTAGATCATGACCTGAACCAAAAGTCAGATGCCCAACCAACTGAGCAACCCAGGAGCCCCTGTTGTTATATACTTTATACAAATACAAATATGCACACATAAAAAGAGTAAAAGGCTACAAAAAATGATACCAACATATTAATACTGGTTACTTCTGAGTGGTGGAATTATGGCTGAATTATTTTAGGTGTTATAGGATTTTCCAAATTTTCTCTACAATTCTTAAAAAGCAGATTCCTAATATTGCTTGGTCTTGGTGTGGAGTTTTACCAAATATACGCATAACTTCTCTAAAATCTTATTTTCTCCAGTATTCTCAAACATGCAAAGGGTTTCTTTTTCCTCCACACTCCAAAATCCCCTCAAACCTGAGTATATTAGTCAAAATACTTTCAGTTCTTAGTCTTAGGTAACCAACTCAGGGTAACTTACACTTTAAAAAAAGAAAAAGAAAATATATTGGTTTATATAACTAAAAAGTCCAAGGCTGGTTTTGACTTTAAGCATAGCTATACTGTCAAGTTGGATATTTTTGGATGCTCTCGAGGGTGGAATTTTGAGCCAAAACAATTATTTACAGGGAACCCTAGTATATTACTATTCCATTTTTAAAGTTACCAATTCAAAAGATTTATTCCTTAATTTTTAGTTCAATTTGTAAATATTATTCTATTCACTAGTTGAGCATATTTTAATAATAATTTGTAATGTAAATTTTATAATATAATTATTTACATTCCTTTAAATATTTTTAAACTGTAGTTACAAATGTAATATATTTGATTTCCCCTTGAAGTACACTCACATGACTAAAGAAGCCTTCCTATGTACCTCAGTAATTCTCATAAAGCTACACTTATAAACCTTGAGATTTCTCATATGTTCTAATATAATTTTAAAATGTTATAAGATTTCAACCCAAAATCACAAGTTTAAGCAAATTAGTCAATTTGTTACTCAATTACTCATTTGTTATTCTAATAGATAAAATCTCCCATAAGTTTTTAAAAGCTTAAAATGCTGAAATCGATACAAATTATATTTCACTACAAAAAAATGTACTACTGCAGGTTTGTTTTGCTTCATCACTCTAGACTCAATTCTTAAAGCTAGAATTTTAATTCTCCTTAGAGTTAAAGATGCTTAATCCCTTAGAGGCAACTACCTTCTCATCTGGCGAGGCAGAAATGGTTTGAAGACCATTTGGCTCGAAGACTATGGGTTTGACTTGGGTGTGAAGTCTGGAATTGTAGATATCCAGCGTTATTTTTGTCATGACTCTAAAAACTAAGTTAAACTTATTTTTATGGTTTGTGTGTCATGGAGTTTTCTTAGAAGTCAACAGAGTCTATATCGTGGGTTAAATCCTATCATTTCCTAATTCTATATCATCCCAGGAAATTTAAGTTTTTCAGAGAAGCTACTATTTCTCTGAGTGAACAAGTACATATGTATGATACATTATAGTATAATGTATGTGTGTATATTGCATATATATGTAGCCATATATGTGTGTTTGTGTACGCACACCCACACAACTAAACTCCTTATGTGATTTGTTGATTTTTGCATTCTTGAGCTCTCTAGAGATATTTGTGTGTCATTTATCTTAGCTCTAAGACTGCATGCCACATTACACATATACAATTCCAAGAAGTATGATAGACCATAATGTGAGCTGGGCCTCCTGAAATTGTTAACCTATATGGACCTCTACAAAGATAGTAACACTATTGCCTAGGCCCTCAATACTCTTTTATTTTAAAAGAAATCTTATATTAATTTATGTTATTCTTATTAGCTAGATATATGACTCTTAAAATTTATAAAACTTCCTGGGCAGCCCCGGTGGCTCAGCAGTTTGGCATTGCCTTCAGCCCAGGGCCTGATCCTGGAGACCTGGGATGGAGTCCCACATCGGGCTCCCTGCATACTCCCTCTGCCTCTGTCTCTGCCTCTCTCTCTCTCTCTCTCTCTCTCTGTGTGCCTCTCATAAATAAATAAATAAATAAATAAATAAATAAATAAATATCTTTAAAAAATGTTTTTTTAAAACTTCTTATGATTATGTTCTATAATGTGTCTTAACCTTTAGTTACACCTTCTAAATTCATTCTAAGAACAACCACAAAAGAAATCAAAATACCAAAAGAGGTCAGTCTTCAGACACAACTTAACCTAGTACAATCAGGACTGTCTGTTTCCATTTCTCACTTCTGGTTTGTTTTTCTTGCCTTTTCATTCCCTCCTTCACGTTATCTCTCAGCTTAGTTCTAAGGCAATCTCCTCAAAAATGGCAGAAAAGGTAAATAATAGCAGAGGAGATCTAGGGAAAAAGTTAACTCCTGGGAGTTAGATGCTGAATCAGAATTTTATCCCCATCACTAAACAGTAGTGGGCATGGGGGAAAGATATTTAACCTTTCTGTGTCTTGTTCTGTATCCATAGATAATTATAAGAGTTCTTCTATTACCTAAGTTTTATGAGAATTAACAAGGTGTACATGAGATTTTTAGCACAATGGCTGAATATGATTTCAACACAGAACCAAGAATCTTTATTTATTACACCCTCTCTTTACCTTCTATACTGTCCCTGTGTTCTTAAAGTTTCTCTCTTTTCATAGAAAGCCTTAGTCCTCTTTGATTTCTCTCATTTTTTCACTTTGTTTTTGTTTAAGCTTGCAAAGCAGCCCCCCTGTGACTTCTTAGGCAACTCAGTACTTGTCAACTTTTTTATTCAGAAAACATCAAGTTTAATTTTTAAGGAATACACATACCTTTCTTGGAATAAAACAGAAATTTAATCAAAAACAAGCAAAAAAAAAGTAGTAGCAACATTTTTAGTACCACTTCCTAATATCATTTACATTAGACAGCTTTCTTTAAAGCCTTGGATTTTCTTAACTTACATGCCAATTGAATAACTTTAGCCTTGTTTCATATAAAATCACTATTTTCTCTGAACTACTACAATATGTTATCTCTCCCTTACCAGTAAATTATAAGAAGTCAAGATGGTGGTCAATGCCATGATTTTGACTTATCTTTGCATTCTCCCCAAGACCTAGCACAGAGCCTAACATATATTGGCATGCATGTAATGTCCTATAAAAAATGCAATAAAAATAGTTGATATGTGTATCAATTTCAAAAATGACTAGAATGAAGACCATTCATTTTTACTAACTGACTAAAACAAGATACATAGCAGTCTTAGGATAGAGTAGAATGATAGGAAAATCTAATAAGATAATATGCAACAGAATATAATGTTGTTGCTTAATAATAAGAAAGTATGGGCAGGTGTGCCCAGAAATCAAAATTAGAACCAATTTTGGAAAGAAGGAAAACTTTTATTCATGGCATGAAAGAATATCCCAATAAATTTTTGGAGATTTATTAGAACAACTTATTCTAGTGTTGTTCATGTTGAGAACATTTCCTCAGTCTCTTCCCAATTCCTGATTGGTACCTTCCTAAACTCAGCCTAAAGTTGAGAATGACTGATCTTAAGAGTAACATTTATTGGAAGTAGTTTTCTACCATAGGGCAGCTTTTCCATTGGAAATAGATTAAAAAAAGAAATTACTCAAATAATATATTTGCATTGGATTTCATAGATCACAAAGTTGTTTTACAAATGTCATTTTATTTTATATTTAGAGTAACCATTTGAAGTATTCAATGAAGACATTATTCTCATTTTTAGATGAAAAGTTTGAAATTCAGAGAGAATATTTAGAAAGAGAGCCAAGTTTAAAACCAGAAGTGGCAATAAAACTATTCCAAATATGGGTGTTTTCTAATAACAAGGGAGTAAAAATCCATGCTCTCATATAGAAATACAGATGGAATTAATTGACAAAGGCACAGAGAAAAGCTGCCCAGGAAAATATGATACTTTGCCTAGCTCTAAAAATGACCTTGAATGTGTTCTTTATCTTTTAAATTGCCCCTTCTTGCTTTCCTTCTGTCTGTAAAATTTAACTATTATATAACTAATAAAAGCTAGTAGTTATATACTAGATATTAGCCAGTAAAGAAAGTAACAAAAATTGATAATCCAAAATGTGCTTCCTCAAATATTCATATTTTTCATATAATATATGAGATATGCATATGTACATAATATATTATATATATGACAGTTCTTGAAGACAAACTCAGCCCTATAAAAATCTCCATTAACTAAAAAGATATTTTGCTATAGTAGTACTAATCAGTCAACATATAAATAGCTACAGTTGAATTTTAGAGAATTTCAGTATGTAATTTGAGGGCATGGTTTGGCTCACATTGCAGGGTTGTCCTACCACAAGCGTGACCAGACCATAGGAACTGAGAAACACATTTATCAAAAGTGAAATGTTCAATGACTCCTTTTACTATGTACCAAATACACTGTGTACCTATCATGATTATGAGGTTATGACTGAACATTCAGTCTCCTGGTTTTGAACATAAAAGGTCTTCATTTATATGACAGATGATATTTTTCAGGTGATGTGTGAGATTTCCCCAAGGCAAGTAAATTGAGAATATATGGAACCCAGGTAAATACCATATGATTAGTAATAAAAATTCCACTTATTTTTGCAGAAAGTGATTTTTATAGAAACTGAAATAAGTTACAAATTTGTTAGGTAACAGACTAGAGATATAAGAATCACAAGTGAATTAATCTTCATTTATTATTTACTGTAGTGTCTTTTTTTATGATTCAAAATATCAAAATCAGCCAAGTTAAATGGGGCTGATTCACTTCTTGCCTTAGATGTCATGTGTGAAGGACTTGCTTTTGCAACATTAACACAAACATCATAGCTCACTGTACTTTTTCCTCATATCATTCAGCATGGAAGAACTTTGTATTTTTGTGGTGATTTCATTAAATCTTATTACCCACTCCCACCAGATCCTATGAGGACAGGGAGTGACTGTGTATCTGATGTGCATATCACAGCATTCTAGTTAAATGGGTGGATGACCAGAGGACCAAAGGTATGGCTTAAGGCAGGTCTTAGTGCATTAGAAACAAAAGTGCAACAATGGTCTATCTGAGATATTCCATTTGTTCTTAGAAGTGGTGACCAGACCGACAGAAAAAAATTTTCAACACTGCTAGCCTTCTTGTTCTTCTTGCTACATTTTTGTTTTAAATATTTCACATTCACAAATAACATCTATTTCTGAATATCTATAATTGTGTGAAAGGTGAGGTTGAGGACATGGAAACTACAGCAATGCTCATGGAGGAAGAGTAATTTGGGACTTCGTGGGAATAAAAAAAATGAACAGGTCAACAGAGTCCTGTGGCTGGAAGAAGACCAGGGTGGAGTTTTATAGAAGAACTGAAGCTCTGTGTCGGAAATAAAAAGAAGCCCAGGAAAAAAAAAAAAAAAAAGAAGAAGCCCAGTATAAACTGTACCTAAAACTGACAGAAGTGGCATCTGGTCTACACTCCTCTCTCAAAAAGTACATGTACACTGAAGGAAATCTTCTAGCTTCCGCGGACCTCTGTCCAAAAACAACTGCAAGAGGACATGTTGTATTCTTTATGGAAAGAGACAGCCTGTCATATTAACCCAGGTTGTTTCTTCAAAATTTTGAAAACCTCAGTGTTGTGGACAATGAGTCCTCCTTCTATAATGGACAGTTCTACTTGTTCTGAATTCCCAAAGAGTATTTTTTTAAAATAACAAGCTCATACACAAGAGCACAAAGAGTGGTTGCCCATTCTCTTATCCACAGTTTCTCCAACCCTATACTTTTCTTTTCCTTTCTTGACTTCTTCCATTTAGAGAAACTCCCAAATGCACTAGACTCACAGTGGCTGAGTTCAGAGATCTGAACTTGGATGTCGATGCAAACATTCCCACGTCGAGGCTCATACCCATTCCCTTTACTCTCATATCATATTTTTAAATTTCCTTCTATTTTCTGCATTTTCCATTTCTTTAGTAATACATGAGTTGTACTTAATGGGAAATATCAAAGTAAAAATAAAATAAGTATCTGATGAATGTGAAAGTCTCTGACCATGCTCATTGCCTTTATCAGCCATCTCCTTGCCAGGGATTCCACTGCAAATGCTCTTCCAAAGTCCTTTTGTATTCCATGGCTGACATTTCATCTCCTTCATTTTTTCTCATTGGCCTTGATGGTCAACCTCCACTATGATCCAATTCTTGCTCCAGAATTAGTGTTTTGAACAGATTTTCTAATGCTAAACATTTACCTCTGTGTCTTATAAAAAACTCAAATCTTATTTTTAGTTTATTCACACCTATAGCCTAGTCTAGTCCAATCCTATCCAGCCCCAAATTCCAGGCAGGCCTACATGGTTCATGGCCCACAGCGTTTTAATTCTACAACAGGGACATTCATGACTTGTGCAGGGCCGAGGAGGCATCCTGTCTCTAAGGGAGCCTCTGGAGTTTAAATTCTGGAAGTTGGGGGATGCCTGGGTGGTTCAGTGGTTGAGCATCTGCCTTCAGCTCAGGGCATGATCCCAGGATCCTGGGATTGAGTCCAACGTTGGGTTCCCTGCAGGAGCCTGCTTCTCCCTCTGCCTGTGTCTCTGCCTCTCTCTGTGTGTCTTTCATGAATACATAAATAAAATCTTTTTCTAAAAAGTCTGAAAGTTGGAATTAGCACACTAATACAAAAACAAAGACATTAAAAATCAAATTTTAAGCTTAACAATGAGTAAACCTTAAAACATGCTCAGAGCGGTTTTGGAATTACAATGTTTTAGACTGATATTTTAAAACTTCAAATTGTGTATGAATCAAAGAAAGCAATTTGAATTGACTACTTTCTACTCTTATAGTTACTCTAATGACAAAAAAATATAGGTTCAGTCTGTCATGGGCTCAAGAATCAATTAACTGGAAACATTTCCTAAGGCTTCTACAGTGTTTCTCCATCTAACTTATTTTTAGTGGGTATTCTTTTTTGCTGGGGTTATGTATACTCACTATATCCCTACCTGTCTGTCAGTGACAAACATCAGAACTTTTCTTGACATTTCCTTAAGTTTATTATTTCCTAAAACTCAAAATATAAATACATTGCTCAGAACCAGTAGAGTACAAAAGTCACTAGCTATCATTGATTTATTACTAAAGGATGCATATTGAAGTGTCCCCAAAGGGCTAGAAACAAGACATTTATTAGATTTTGCTAGAAGCTGGAAACTCATGGTATATCCTGGTGTGGAAGGCAGGGCAAAGGAAATATCTAGGTGTCTGAGCTATAGAAATAAAAAAAATAGAGAGGGAAAGAAAGGGAGAGAGGGAAAGACATCATTATGTCTTGCTAAGACCACTCCAGAGGGAATATTGAGGATCTATGACCATCAAGTGGGCTGTGCTTCCCTCCTTCTTAGCAGGGAGACACATCAGATGTGAAAGTATAATGAGCAGCCTGTAGAGCGTGAGGTTCAATGACCTCACTGCACAGTAAGAAAATGTACACAGACACTAGAATCAGTCATGGCTGTTGGTGATAGGATTTAACTGTTAGCTGATCTTTGAGAGCTGAAGTGATTTTCCCAGGGACTCAGAATGTAAATTACAGTTCTGAGAGTAGAATGAGCCTCTGACTCCAACTTCAAAAGCCTTCCAACCTAACTATGGCCTGGGGAGGAACATGTCCCCATTAGCAAACATTAACTTGGTATGCCTTGATTCTGCAGTCCTCAATAGGCACTATGAAGATATCATCTCCTTCAGTTTAAAAAAGGGAATGTCAATGTAAATTAACAACAAAACAAAAACAAGAACCAAAGGAATTTACAATAGATAGAATAAAGATTAGGATATAGAGTGTAAAAATGCTAATGAATATATATATTTTTAATATATATTTATATATTTATTTATATTTTATTTATATATATTATATTTTATTTATATATTTATATATTTATATTTATTTAATATATATTTATATATTTATTTATATATTTATATAAATATATATATATATATTTTTTTTTTAAGGCACTCTGTGATCTGATTAGACTTAATCTTTTCATTACTTTATCTTGAACTTCTGGAAATTTTCTGAAAAATGCCCAAATACATTACATTTGAACAATTTACAATTGCAAGATTAGTCATAATCAACCTTATGTAAAGAAGATTAAAGGACAAAAAATTTACTATTTAAGTGAACTGTTTCCTTACACACTTAGGAAATTTAAATTGAAAGACACGAACCATGGCGATATAATTCCATTGTTTATTTTAATACTACAGATGAAATTATATCAGTGGAAAAGAAATCCTGGTATCAGTCATTTATCACCTTAATTCCTCATCTGACTTGTGAATTATTTGAAAAATAAAACATGTATGCCATGTTAGACTACTGCTAATTTTAAATGATAAATAAGTTATTAATTTGAACAGCTTGTTGTTTATATCTGTAAAAATATAAAGGAAAAGCAGAGGCTTTCTAAGAAAAGGTAGCAAGACAAACACCTGCAGATTTTTCCCCCCAATCCTATTTTAATTTATATTCCAGTGGTTCATGATCAGAGTTGGAATACAAAATTGGATGTCTAGTGTTAATTTCCTGATCCTACCTCACAACACTAACTTTTTTTAACTTCAAGTGCCAAATTCTTGAAATTATAGCAGAATCAGAAGCAGGCATGCAGGAAGAGTGCTGGAGAATGCCAAGTACAGCAAGGAGGAAGAGCCAAGGGATATATCAACTCATAACAAGATCCTCAGCAAAGGATGCATCTGCTTGCCAGATCACTACAGTCACCACCACAACACTGCCAGGGTTTGCATCATTCTCTTGCTAACAATTTAAAACATAGATAACGTTACCATATTATCACTTTATCTAAGGACCACCCCAAAATCTCTTGAGGGCCCAAACAGCAAACTTAGTTATCCCACCTCTAACAATGAAAAAACAGATGAATTAATAAGAAGGTCAGACTGAAATTGTCTTTTGAAAAATGTGTGAACTTAACAGAACTAAATATATTCACCAGGGGTGACTCCTATTGATCCATAGGCACAGAAAATAGCTAGAAAAATTCTAAGCAATAGGGTGGACAGAAATACACTTTGCACTATACTTCTCAAATGGCAAAAATTGAAAAGAGACTCTTAATTCAAAATTGTTTTCTGTAAGTTTCTTAACTAAACAGAGATCTTCATTCCTCTTACTAAGTACACAGCAACACATTTTTGTATCAGAGTCTTTCAAGAGGATGGGTCTGTCAAGATTCCCATATTGAAACAATTTGCTCATGGATGGTTAGTTATAGGTTTCGTGTTTTTACCCAGAAAAAGCTTAACAACAGTATTTCCATGTTACAGAATATGTTGGGTATAATTTACAGTCTGGCATGTGCTATATTATATTCATAATGAAAAAGAATTTGTCAGATGCTTCTAAAACATGTTATTTGCCAGATTATATTATCTTTCTTAGTTAATGAAACCCAATCACCTAAGACAGGAATCTGGAAGTCATTCTGTTTTCTTGCCTCTCTCTCATCATCCACTTCATGGAGATCATGAAGTCCTGCCTCCTTCTCCCCTGAGCATCTCTAAACTTCTCCTCTCTTCTCCATCCTCACTGCTCAAGATTATATCAGTTTCTCCTTCTGATCGCTGGAAAGTCTCCTTAGCTTTTTTCTTGCCTCCTTTCTTCTCCCAATCCCTTCCACCCTTTCCATCTAGCCCAGCAGAATAGCTCTAGGGCTTGAATATGATTATCTCATTCCATTCAGGGCACACTGACATTAGGATCTGGCTCTGCCAGATGAAATTGATAAATTGATAGATGAAACTCAGCTTTCATTCCAGTGTCTACAACCCGTATGCACCACACACATGTCTACTGAAATTTCTGCCATTCATTAAATACATCCTGTTTTCTCACGCTTTGCTATTCTATTTGTAATGGGTTGCTTTCATTATTTATCTTTACCTTCCAGCTCTTGCTTATTTTTGAAAACTCTACAGATGTCTCTCCTTTATAAAATGTATGTTCTCTTTCCTTTTTTCTGAATTCAATTCCTTCCCCATGTTCTCCAAAACTCCTATATGCCTTTAACATAGCATTTAAAACACTTCCCACTGAATATATTGAATAAATATTTATCAAGTTGAATATTTATCAAAATTGTTCTTAAGTAACCACTACTAAGGCAAACAATGGAAAAGGATATCCCAAGAAAAGTAGTGACTAACACTGCAAGCAATTGAGAGTTCATCTTCAAGTGTTTTGTTACCCCTGAACTAATCAATCTAAACTATACACAGCATCCACCTGGACAATATGCCCATGCAATACAAATATAATAAATAAGGTTCTTTTGATGTAAAAATGCCTACTTAATTTGTTGGCTGGTCTTCTGAAATTACCATTGCTCCTATTAACATATAATCTGAATCTTAGGCCCAAATTCATGCCGGGTAATAACAGGGTGCCTGAAAGTCCACATCTCTTTCTTCAGCCTGTGACAACCATGGTGAAGGGGCAGAAAAGTTCTCAAACTCAAGTCACAAACTTTAAGCCCAGGTGGTTGAATCCACAGGAAAGCTGTGTTCTACCACCTGGCTCCAGCTAATCTCTTTATCCAAGGTTTCTTGAAGTCTCCTGATCATTCCTTTAAAATACTGTCAAAAAAATGCTCTCCAGACCTGCTCCCTGCTAAATATAAGTGGGAGAAGAGCAAGCTTCTTTCTTTCTCATTAATTTGGTGCTCAGGGTCTGGAATGTCTTTTTAGTACTTTCTCCTTATACGCTGGATACAAATAACACACTTGGAGACATTGCAATGTCTTAGACTTTTCAATATCTTAACCATTTTACTCCTTGTCAACTTGTCCTGCTTCCTTTCTTCACATAGTACTCAAATCCAATGGGGTCCTGCTTTACTTCTTTGTCTCAGAAGACAAAACTCATTGAGAAAGCCCTCTTGTACAAGTACAGTGCTGTACTAAGCCACTCTAAGTGGTCCTTGCAACCTGAATAGCTCCAAAATATTGCTTAATCTTGTATAATTCACATTTCATGCAATTCCTAATTAAATGACACCTGTGTGTATTCATTTGTTTATTCATCTAATACATAAATATTAATTAAAGTCAGTGATGTGTTTCCTTTGATGTTCTTTAATTCTCTTGGAAATTAATGACTCTTCCCAGAAAGCATGCCCATTCACACCAAAAAATCTCACATATAATTAATTTAAGCACTTTGAGGACCTTCTGGAGTTTAACCACAGAGAGAGAAGTGTTTCTCAAAATTTTGACATCTGTGACCCATTTAATGGATTTTGGTTCTCAGGCAGAAAAATCTGTAACAATTTAGAAAAGTTTAAATAACCTGTAATTTGAAATTACTGTTAATAACTATTTCATATCTGTTAGACAGCTGCAAAACAGTTGGTGTCTCCATCAGATATTTATATACTGCATAATTAGATAGACATGGACCCAGGAATAACAGAACATCTTACTAAAGACTATTTTCAAAATTCCATTTGTTGATAAGTGGATGACTATTTCCTGCTCAAATACTGGAAGACTGATTGTCTTAACTTGGGATAGGCACATATTCCTTATCTACTCTCTGGTTGTATTTGGCTCTAGAAAACTATTACTTCATATTCTGTAACAACATTTGGATATAGTTCTAAATTATGACCAGGCATATGATTTCAATTTATCTTTTAGATGAGTGAAAAAAAAAATTATCAATACATGGGCACATGCCTGTAGCAGAAGGTATAACACACTAATCAAATAGGCCCACCAATTATTCTCACATTTCCCAGTCTTCCTGCAATTATATAGAAGCATGTGACTCTTCCTAGCCAATAAAATGAAGGTGACACTGATGCACATCACTCCCAAGCTGAGGCAGTAAGGAGACTCTGGGTATCCAGGCTATCTTCTTCTCTATCATAGTGACCGGAAGGTTCTATGTTGCAGATGAGGCAAGTAGAGGATGGAAGAACCTCTATGAGATTTGATTCCTACGGGGTTATGTGAGGCAGGGCCCAGACTGCCCACAATGGTCAGAAGTGAGAGTAAGAAATAAATCTTTGTGGTCTGAAGCCATTGGAGTTTCAAGGAGATTTTACACTTCTCTATAGGCCTAACCTAGTCTAATAGTGACATGATAGTAGGTACTAGAACACTGGCATCTGAGGCCAATATATTTTGTCAATCTTGTTATCCTTGGCTTTTACAAATCATGTTTCAAAATGTTAAAAATATTATGCCATAGGTGTGACCAATGGAAATCTTGGACATGATTTTATTAGCTTTTGTACCATTTTGAAATATTTGAATTTTTCTTCATTTTAAAAACATTTTGTAACTTTTCCCTTTTAACAGCAGTTACAGTTCAATATCAAGAGCTGAATCATCTTGTATTTGCAAGTGTCATTTTATTGCATGTTGAAAAGACCTATGTCTGGTGGCCAGATTCTGGCTAGATTTTAATTAACTACTACTTAATGCACTAGAAAGGACAGTTTCTCTTCCGGACTTGCTCACAGTCTAACCCAACCGCTTTTGTTTTTGTTTTTGTTTTTAAGATTTTATTCATTTATTCATGAGAGAGACAGAGAGAGAGCAGAGACATAGGGAGAGGGAGAAGCAGGCTCCCCAAGGGGAGCATGATGCAGTACTTGATCCGAGGACCCTGGGATCACGACCTGAGCCCTGGGATCACGACCTGAGTGGTAGATGCTCAACCACTGAGCAATCCAGGTGCCCAACAGTTCTTAAATGTCTTTCCACACACACTTACTCTTGGAAATGTTAGTGACTTTTATGTGAACAAAATGCCACTAGTCAAATAAACATAGGATGCTCTTAAGAGCATGAGTACTAGAGTCAGACTGTCCACTCTGCTCCGTCTGACTCCATGACTTTGGTAACTTCTCAATTCTTTTGTTTCTTTATTTGGAAAATGGGGATAATATTTTACCCCTTCCTTTATTGGTAAAATCAAGGCATGAATTTAAAGTGCTTAGCACAGTGCTTGATACGTAGAAAGGGCCAAATCAAAGTAGTTATGATTGCTATTTTCTTTTCATCTCCATCTTGGAGACTCACAATAAAAAGTAGCATACAGACACACACATACACAAACACACACACACACACACACACACACATAATTATGGGGGAAGACTATGCTTCTTATCATTATACTTAACATTCAACAGAACTGCCTCACTCATCAAGACCCTGATATGTGTCTCTAGTTTACCTTCTATTTTTTTTTAATTTCCTGGACAAATGGAGAAGAAAATATTTTTATTAAATAAAGTAATATATTTAAGTCTAGCAGAGTACCTGCTCAGAGTAGACACTCATTAAATGATGATTCCTTTACTATTTGTGACTTCATGTCACATTACTGAGCACTGTAAGGTGATTTCATGATTACAGGAAGTCTTCATAAAACAGGTTATGGCTGATTAAAAACTCTAGAGTTCCTGGTGTATTATTCTAACAATAAATTGGCAAAACAGTTGGATTATATTAATTCATTTTAACTTGATTTAAATCATGTTTAACATCTTATATAATAACTATAAACATCAGTTATTATAAGGTAATGGTTGCAGAAACAGATTAAAGAGCAGATGTTTGCCCTTGCACTAAATGATCTTAAATTACATTTCTGTGGTTTTTCCTGTTGTTATTGTTTCTTTAGCTATTGTTGCTAATTTTTGGTTTGGTTTATGAGAAGATTACCCCTGGTTTGTGCTTTGATTTGGATTTCCCTACACTATTTCTCGGATCCACCATCATGGCTTTCAGTGTGCCTGGTTCTTGTTTCCACTTGCAAGATTATTTCCAACTATTTGTTGTCTTAGAAAATAACTGAGTTATTACACTTGAAGCTAAAATGTACATAAATTAGGTATGAGTGCAGTCCTGAAATATCCCCTATGAAAACTACATGAATTTGGGATGTATGGGATTTAGGGCCTCTACCACAGCTACCAGAGGTCTTGTTTATTAATGTTTAGATTCTCAGTGGAATTCCAGAAAATGATGTTTCTAGAGATTTGTATTCTGCATAGGAGCTAATTATTATAATATTAATGAAACATGAAACACTGGAAGACAGAGACTTGTAAAGGTAAAGTAATTACAATAAAGATATAAAATTATGTATTTTTAGCATACCTTGTCTTGTTTTTTGGCAACTCAAAAACTGTTGGTACTAAATCATACGGCTTATTTCTATACGTCTGAAGATTCCTTCCGCAAGGTATTAAGTGACATTATCAGTTATAAATCATTTTCCATTTGTTGTACACAAACTATGAATATATGCCTTGAACAATTCTGAAAATACGTTTCTTTAGTGCTTTTCCAGAGGAAGTTTTATCAGTGAACAAAAGTTTTACTTCCTACTGTGCATAAAACAATATACTTTGAGGAGGAAATTTTACAATATAAAGCAGTAGGATATAAAGACATAAAATACAGTTATCTCGTGACACTTAGAAATACATTTGTAAAAAAAGAAAAAGAAGAAATACATTTGTATATAAAATATATGGTAATTATGTTGATTATAACAATTTGATTTATAAATACATAAAAATATGAGTCAATAGAATCAAGTTATTGAAAATACTCTAAAAGTATGTAATAAACTCATATTTTAACAAAGTGGCATAGAGTCAATAATTCCTAAAGTGACTAAATTTGAAATCTGCCTGACTCCAAGTTAATTATATTCCAAACTACAAACTTACAAAGGAATTTAATTAGAAAAAAAATGTAGGGTGCATGGGTGGCTCAGTCGATTAAGTGTCTGCCTTCAGCTCAGACCATGATCCCAGGGTCCTACACTGGACTCTGCTCTGCAGGGAGTCTGCTTCTCTCTCTCTCTCTGCCTGCCACTCCACCTGCTTGTGCTCTCTCTCTCTCTCTCCCTGTCTCTGTCAAATAAGATCCTAAAGAGAAAAAAATTGTGAAATACTTTCTCCACCCTCTATTTAGGAGCTTCCATTACTAACTTAGTTTCCTACTACACTTTTAGCCTGGTATCTCTAAAATACATTTTTTACAACATTCATAGTGAAAACACAATTTTCTCAGGTAAAAATATGATAGGGATAATTGAAGTAACAGATTATCTTAAAAATGACTAGTTTAGCTTCTTAGAACTTTAGAATATTAAGTAGTGAATTTCCCATTTGACTATAACTTGAGAAAGTGAATTTTAGTCTGCTTTCTCTTAACATGCATGAGATAGTCCAGAAGCAATTATTCAAACTAAATAAAGCCTATAATTCATATGCATATAAACAAGACTTAACCATTTCTTTTATTGTCATTCTCAAATATAAGCATGATATAGCATTGTGGTAGAGTACCAGTACCAAAACAGACTTTGTGATATCAAATAGTGGCTTCCCCAATTTCCCACTCATTTCACAAATAATTATGAAAAGCTTATTTATTACATGCCCATCATCATGTTAATGTTGCAGATACGGTTCATGGATCATATCCTCCTGGGTTGTCTAGTGATCAAATAGATGCTTAAGCAAGTAGAGATGCATAATACCACCAGAGCACAAGATATCTGGGGAGGACCTTCCCCTGATGAGGGAGGTGAGGGAAGATTTCTCAAGATGAGGTCTGAAACAAAAGGGGTTAAACCTTACTCACTTGCCCTGTGGCTTTGGGAAAGTTATTTGGATTAAATAAGCTTTAGTTTTCTTACCTGAAAAAATAATAAATTTTCTCACAAATTACTGTGATAATTAAATTACATCATGCTTACAAATTATTTAATATAATGCCTGCCATATAGTAAACACTTAAAATGTTTAAGATGGCAGGCAGTACCTTAAACTCCTTGTTAGCAATTGTGGTTATTTCAATAAAAATCAATATTTTAAATAGCCACAAATTAATAGGCACTCTCTTCTAGATATCTCACAGATGTCTTCAAATATTTGTTGTCAATATGCAAAATATATAAAAAATAATAATACCTAATTGTTTAGAAAGTGGTATCATATTAAGTTGAATCATATAAAATTGACATTTTATATATCAAAAATGCTCAAATATTAGCAATTCACATGGTTCAACCTTAATATTTATATCATAGTTACTCTCAATGTGAATACTAAGTTTTATCAATATTTGCAGGAAAATCAGGGAAAGGCTAATTAATATATATTAATTATAAAGAAAATAATAACCTGTCAAACATGGGTTCTATATTCAGCAAAATTATCCTTTAATAATGAAAGAGAAGCTAAGACATTCCCAGGTAAACAAAAACTGAGAGAAGTTATCACTAGCATTATCAGGCTGAAATGAAAGGACACCAAAACAATAACTCAATTCCACATGAAGTAATAAAGAATTCTAGAAAATGTAACTACATAGGTAAAGATAAAATACAGTTTAAACATTTTAGCTCATTTTTTATCTGATTTAAAGGAGAACTGTATAAAGCGACAATTTTAAATTGATGTTGATGTATACAACTACATAACATACAAATTATACAATGTGTAAAGCTGTAATCTGTGGCAATAACAACATAAAGGTTGAAGGGCAATCTATATAGAAACGAAAATGTATGCTATTGAAATTAATTTGATATTAATCTGAACTACATTATTATAAATTAACATGCTAACTGTAATCCCTAGAAAAATCAGAAAGAATAACAAAAAATATAGCAAAAGATGTGACAAAGAAATTAAAAACACTCAATAGAAAATACCTATGAAATACAAAATAAAGTAACAATGGAGAAATTGAGGAACAAACAATGCATAAGACACACTGGTAACAAAATCTAGCATGTAACCATGGGAGTGGATGAAAAATCATATGGAGAAAATGATCATTATCAATGAGAGGCCAAATAATAAATATTCGGGGTGTTAGAATTTTTATCCCTGGGGATATTAAAGAACCAAGAAGAATAGAAGCATCAGGGAGAAGGTGAAGGTCCAGGGGCAATAGTCTGCACTGAGTGAGGGCAAATGACAGGAGGAGAGGGGGTGACACCAACACGGAGGCAAAGAAAATGTTCTAGTCCCAAAGAGCAGATGAACAAATAAAGTTATGATTAAGGCCATGAAAGGAAGTGGAAAGGCACCACCCTGACCTGTCCCCTGAGATGTGATAGAAAAGAAATAAGATAGAAAAGAAATAAGTTGCTTAAAAAGCAAGTGGAAAGCAGAGTCCTCTGGGGTTGAGGGGGTGTGTTTCAGCTAAAACTAGTAGGTGATACAGATGGATACAGACACATATACACATACACACACAGAGACACATTGACCTAGGTCTATTTTCTTCCTCTTTTTGCACTAATGTTCCCTTTTCTGAATGCAGAGGTGACAGGTCTTGGGTTCTATAGACAATAATCATTAAGTAGAACATAGTCACATAAAATTTGAAGAAACAAAAAGGCACTAAAAAGACTCATTTATTAGAATCGTGTTCTGAGTAGCAAAACTTTAAAAAAATTAGCTCTGTTTTAAAACAGACAAAATATTCTCAAGCATACCTAAATTAAGACACCAGCTATTGTAGTAAAAAACAAAACTAAACTATTTGGCAACAATTAGATAATCCATATTCAAAAGATAATCATGTAAATTGTAATTGAAAAATGAATTCTGAACAGCAAAATAGTTTGGTAGGCTGAGTAATCATGCAGAGAAAACTACAGCTAAATAAGCAAAGCCATTCACTAAAGATGCTCATAATTATGTACTATTATTAACTTTCAAAGAGCTAATCTGCTGAAATGAGCTTACAAGGGCTAAATCTGTAAAGAGAAAAGTAAGAATATTCAAATGAAAAGTCTCTGTTGTGTGGTTTGTGTACTGGAACCTTTAAATGCTGTCTGCTCAGTTCTTGTTCCTGGCTACTCCTAAACACAAAAGCAAATCAGAAAAGAGTTTTGTTTATTTTACCAAAGAATTAGTCACATTCAAAAACAATTTCCATATCCTCATGTGTTCTATTCACATTTTGAACACCCCTCTTCTCGTTCTCTGAATTTTATCACCTTCCAACACCATTAAAATCACAGACTAGGAAAATGACATTTGGTGTATATGTAACCTTGGCCTAGTTTTTTAACTTCCCCATAAATCTGTTTCCTCATATGTAACATGCAGAAAATAATATTATCCACCTCATAAAATTGTGGTAAAATTAAGCCAGTAAATACATATAAAATATTTTTGCAAATATTTTTGCTTAGCACATACCAAGTAGCAAATAAATGTTAGCTGATATTGCTAAGCAGACAAATATTTGTATTTATTTTTTATTTTTCTGTTTATCAAAGCAATTAATGCACATGGCTAACAATAACATTTTTTTAAATACTCCTTCCTATATCTAAACTAACTCCCCCAAAATAACTCTTTAGGCCAATGATCAAAGTCTAAAAATTACATGTAAACTTGAATAATTTTGTCTAATAGAGAATGTAACCAGTTTTCGGTTCAGTATAAAAGATAATCCTAAAGGATGCAACTTATTGTCTGTCGGTCATCAAGTTATTTTGTATCTTATTCAGCAAACTAACCTTAATTTCTTTAAGGTTTCTTTCTTTCTTTTAGGCAATTTCTTTTAGGCAATTTCTTTCTTAAATTGCCTAAAAATATATAGTAGCTCAAAAGTTCTATAAACTGGTCATAGCATCTTACTAGTTCTCTCTTTAATAATGAGTTGAAAAAATATTTGATACACCTTCATTTTATAGTTGAATGAGAGTCATCATTTTACCTTTTAGAAAATTACACTTTAACAAAATTAATCTTAGTTATTTAATTGTTTCCTCCAGTGGTTACTTATGTAAAAATTATTACTAGCGCTACTTCTCAATTTATCAAATTTAGACATCTAAAGAGAGATTTATTTATCTAAGAACTTCCTGTTGTGACTGATGAAAACTCAATCTCTGTAGGCCCCCACCTTTTAATATAATTCTGATATTATGGTATTTTAGTTCCTCTCTGGTTCATTCTTACAACAGTTAAGTAATAAAATAACTTCATTTCCTGTTTCTTCAACTTAAAACCGTATCATATGATTATTTCACAAGATGAGACTATTAATACCATTCTCTACCTTTCAGATATTTATCCCTTTCTGCCTTTCTTTATATTTTCTAATAATAAATAACAGTCTAAATAGGATGTATATAAATTGATTTTTTTTTCTCCTCATGCTTGGGGTTCTCTGAGATTTTTGTATGTATAGTTTAATGTCTTTTACTACTGGGGGAGAAACTCTCAGCTATGATCTCTTTACATATTTCTTCTCCCCATCATTCCATTTCTTCTCTTTCTCGGACTACACTATCATAGACAGCTTGATATTGCCCTGAACCCTGTAAATGCTCTGTCTTCTTTTTTAATGTGCGTTCTCTTTGTGTTTCCATTTCAGTAATTTCTGTTGAACTATCTTCAAGTTCATTGATTTTGTTCTCCTCTGCTATATTGAGTGTGATAATAAATGTCAGTAGAATTTTTCCTCTATGACATCCTGTTTTTAAACATTTCTATCCTTTCTATTTGACTCTTTTTGTACTTTCCATTTCTCTACTGAAATTATCTCTTTATAAACTCTCTTAACTTTTTTCATTACATTATGTTGCATATTATTCAGTTATTTTAAATACCCTGAGCTTACACATCTAGATCATCTCTGTGTCTAGTTCTGTTGATTGTTTATCTCTTAAATTTTTGTTGTTTTTTTCCCCATGGTTCTTGTGTGTCACTTTTTTTTTTATTACTGAATACAGTTCATTGTGTATAGGACAGTTAAGACAAAGTTAAATAAGATCTGTGCATGGGACACCTGGGTGGCTCAGTGGTTGAAGCGTGCCTTCAGCCCAGGGCATGATCCTGGGGTCCTGGGATCGAGTCCCACATCGGGCTCCCTGCCTGGAGCCTGCTTCTCCTCCTTCTGCCTGTGTCTCTGCCTCTTTCTCTGTGTCTCTCATGAATAAATAAAATCTTTAAAAAAAAATCTATGCATGAGAATGTCTCTTTTTTCTGTGGGATATCTACTTACCTATACTTTTAAAATATGAACTTTTCTTGGGTGATGGGCATTAAGGAGGGCACATGATGTGATGGGCACTGAATGTTACATGCAACTGATGAATTATTGAACACTATACCTGAAACTAATGATGTACTATATATTGGCTAATTGAATTTAAATTAAAAAATGCAAAAAAATGAACTTTTCTATCCCTACTACCATATTTACAAATGAAATTTAAATTGTAGAATCACTTGATCAGACAGAACTATTCTATCTCTCTAGAAACATCACTGATGCTTTTTTTTTTAATTAATTTTTATTGGTGTTCAATTTACCAACATACAGAAAAACACCCAGTGCTCATCCCGTCAAGTGTCCACCTCAGTGCCCGTCACCCATTCCCCTCCAACACCCGCCCTCCTCCCCTTCCACCACCCCTAGTTCGTTTCCCCGAGTTAGGAGTCTTTATGTTCTGTCTCCCTTCCTGATATTTCCCAACATTTCTTTTCACATCACTGATGCTTTTATCACTATTTTCTTTTAGTCTGGAATGAATTGCTATATTTTCTTTTTTTAAGTTACTTTGTATAAATTTAAGTCTGTTTTTGTTTCCAGGTGAAAATATGTCATTTACAATACACTCCTGACCAATATATCCAGTACTACATAGGCAGTGCTCACCATGTATAGTTCAACTCCAGTATAACTTCATCTTATACATAAAAGAATAAACCTGAGATTAAAAATGAAATCAATTTGGTAATGTTCTTTTGTGGAGCCAGTAAGTCATGAAAAAGTCTTAGTGTAATATTTCTTTTCAAAATATTCTATTGCTCAAGCTCCTGGAAAGACTACAAATAATTTTCATACAAGATTCATTATACCTATGTTGAAGGGGAAAAATCAAAGATAAAGATATTTTAAATTATTTAGAAATTGATTAAGACATATGACATAGGACATAATTTGGAAATAATTGACCCTCCAATGTAAATGGGAACTGTTAAAATATCTCAGACTTGTGTGATTTTCACTTCATGGCACTTAAAAAGTAAAAATAAGACTCAGGTGAATAGCCTTTCAGGAATATTATCTATATATAGTATAAACAAATGAAACCAGTATGGTTGCCAGATAAAATATAGGCTACCCAGTTGAGTTTCAGATAAATAACAAATAATGTTTCAGTGTAAATATGCCCCAGATACCACACATTTTATATGGGAAAAAAATTTTAATTAAGTAGGGATGAAACTATACAATATAAGGGGGGAATATATACAAAAGAATGAGAATAAGATAGTTTTAAGTTCTGTCTTTGACCTAACTACAAGTACTTGAGTGCATCATTCAATTGTTCTGATTCCCAATTTCCTCATCTATAAAATGGGGATAATTGGGCAGCCCGGGTGGCTCAACGGTTTAGCGCCCACCACCTTCAGCCCAGGGCCTGATCCTGGAGACCTGGGATGGAGTCCCACATCAGGCTTCCTGCATGAAGCCTGCTTCTCCCTCTGCCTGTGTCTCTGCCCCCCACCCCTCTCTCTCTCATGAATAAATAAAAAATCTTAAAAAAATATGGGGATAATCATATGCTTCAAATGTTGTTGTGAGGATTAAAAAAGACTTAGATACCAAGTCTTATAATGACTTTTGTAACTGGACTCCTAATCTCAATATAGAGAGAATAAAGTAGGGAGAAATAAAAATCAGTAAAAATTTCTTCATGTTTCTGTTCACATAAATCTACCATAGTCAAGGACTCTCAATGAGTATAATTAGATCAGGACTTTTGATTCTCCTATATGTTGCGTGAAGCTCTGTGCCTAGTATTATGTCTGAAATGTAATCAATGTATGACAGTAGATAGTAGTATTATCTAACTTATTAATAAATATTTAACTTATTAAGTATTCAACATGTGTCTATGTGCATGTCAGCAGAGAGAGAGAGGAAGATATTTAACCTTCAAATCCTCCACGCTAAAAAATCAATGCAAACCCTGAGTCAAGAGGATGCAAAATGATAGTCATTCTGGAAATGAGTTTGGAAGTTTCTAAAAATTTCAATATATACATACAAGGTGACCAGTCATCCCATTCTTACATATTTACCCTGGAGTAATAAAAACTTACATTTATAGCCAAACCTGTACATGAAGGTTTATAGCAAGTCTGTACATAATCATCAAAACCTGCAAACAAATGTCCTTCAAAGGGTAGATGGATAAACAAATTGTGGTAAATCAACACAATTCCATTGATTACTACTGAGCAATAAAAATGCTGAACTATTGATACACTCAACCACTTTGGTTAATCTCAAAGGCATGTTTCAAATTTAACATACTGTATGATTTATTTGTATAAAATTCTCAAAAATATAAACCTTCAGTGACTAAGCACTGATTAAAATTTATAAAGCTATACACCAAAAAACACAATTTACTAAATTTTCATTTTAAAAATAGTATTAAAGAGAATAAATATGTAAGTGGTCTAAACATTCTAACTAGGGGATCCCTGGGTGGCTCAGTGGTTTAGCATCTGCCTTTGGCCAAGAACATGATCCCAGAGTCCTGGGATGGAGTCTCACATTAGGCTCCCTGCATGGAGCCTGCTTCTCCCTCTTCCTGTGTCTCTACCTGTCTCTCTTTCTCTGTGTCTCTCATGAATAAATAAATAATAAGATATTTTATAAATAAAGAAATAAAAATAAACATTCTAATTAAAAGGCAAAAGTTGGCAAAAATAAAAATAAACATTCTAATTAAAAGGCAAAAGTCTCACATTAGGCTCCCTGCATGGAGCCTGCTTCTCCCTCTTCCTGTGTCTCTACCTGTCTCTCTTTCTCTGTGTCTCTCATGAATAAATAAATAATAAAATATTTTATAAATAAAGAAATAAAAATAAACATTCTAATTAAAAGGCAAAAGTTGGGGTGGCTTAGTCAGTTAAGCATCTGATTCTTGATTTCAACTCATGTCATGATCTCAGGATCTCTCAGATTCTTTCTCTCCCTCTCCCTCTGCCCCTCCTTGCCTCCAAATAAATAATTAAAGATAAAAATTTCTGAGACTGAATAAAAAAGCAAAATGCAACTACATGCTATCTACAACAACAAGAACACCCAGGTATAAAAGTAAAAGGATGAGAAAAAATATACCATGCAAATATTCATCAAGTATAAGCTGGTGTAGTTATATTAATACCAAAGTAGATTTATAGATAAAGATGAACTTTTATAATGAATAGAGATCAATTTACTAAGAAGATAGAAAAATTCTGAATGTGAATGCAACAGTTTCAAAGCACATTAGGCAAGAACCGAGAGAACTGAAAGGATAAATGGAAATACTAGATATAATTTAAAACTTCAACACGGTGCTTCCAGGAACATGATGACAAAGGATTTGGCAGGAATAAAAAACTTGAATGATATTATCCAACTATCTTGACATAATTGATGCTTATATCACACTCCTCCCAAGAATAGCAGAATGTACATTTTTTAAGAGCATATAAAACATTCTCCAGGGTGGAATATATGTCATAAAATAAATCTCAATAACATTGAAAGGATTAAAATTATACAAAGGATATTTTTTGAGTACCAAATAATTACATTAGAATTCAGGTTGATCTTATATTTTGGAGTAGGGGAGGGTGGTTAATAGTATTTTTCTTTTTATGATGAAAAAGGAAATCTTGCCAAGTCAAAGATCGAAAGAAATGCAATTATTGCATGAGTGCTTATTACTAGTTATCTAAGTGCTAGGTCTTATGAGCAAGGTTGTTATCTATCATTGTGAATTGTGGGCATTGAAATTAGATGGGACTATGATATATCTTTGTGAAGGTCTGATCATCATGGATCTGCTCATACAAACTGGCACCTTTCTTTCCTAATTCTCAAATATCTTTATTTAATGTAAGTGTACATAAATATGTCATGATGTCACAAAAAGACCAAAAAAAGTGTTTTGAGTCTCATGAAGGGTTAATAAAATATTTTATTCTTTAAACTACTCTATTCTTTATCATACTCTGAATATGATTTGTTCTCTCCTCAGGACATACCCATGTAATTTTTATATATCCAAAAGTGTTACTACATATCATATATTTTCTAATACTATTTTACTAACTGATTTTTACCAAAAGGAGAGCAAATGCTGGGAGATTGCCATGTTCCCGGAAATGGCAAAGAAGAGAAGAGAAGAGAATCCTAAGAAATTAACTTATTCTTATTCCTTTGAGCTACACTCAAGCTTATCAGTCTGTTCCCCAGAGTCATGATACACTAGTTCATCTACTATCAATCTATTAAATAATTCCTCTGCTAAAATAAGTTTCTAGGCATAATCCAATATTATGTCTCCAATGAGGAGAGGAAAAGCTGATGCAGAAGTCATGGGTACTATAAACACAGGTGGACAATACTTGTAGTCCCTTTGTGTTCACAGTCACAGTGATCAATGAAGGAGGGAACTAAAAAGAACTGCATGACAGATGGTAAGAAGCATAGCCACAGCACCTGATTTCTTGCAATGCACTTAGTGGATTTTAAACTGTATAAGGCATAATTTAGAGAACTGACCCAACTTAAAAAATTAGGCAGTGTTTATAAAAATCTAGATATTAAAAAAATAACATAATAAGCATGGATGACTTGCCCCTGGCTACTGGCTAAGATTTTAAATTCCAGGAGCTTAGGAAATCCAGCCAAAGGATGTAGTCTTTCTCCAGTGTCTGTGACAGGATCATACAGCTGCTCCAAACAGCACACACCACATGACCAATGTGTAGAATTGCCTCTTGGCAACACACCATCGTGCAAAATGTTACAACTTTGACATCGCAGCCAAAAAAAATATGAAGTTAAATGAGATGTATAAAAACAAGCTTGTGCAAGCATGAGAACAGCTTTTGAAAAAATTAAATTCTTACTCCAAAAACTACTTGGGCCAAAAACATAGTCTAACCATTTGGTTCCATTGTGACCATAAGTTCAGTGACAGCCCTGCTCACTAAATTACCCAGGTGTTGCCTTCTGTCTCCTGCATTTCCCTGCTTTCATTTGCCCAGAAATACACACTATCCCACCAGGATGCTCTTGCACTTTTGTGTGTGTTGCGGGGGAGGGGGGAGTAGAAAGAAAGATCTTAATGGCATTTTTTTCTTTATGATTAAAAAGTGTCTTGCTAATTCAAACAAAGATTGAAATAAATGCACTATTGCCTGAGCACCTATTAGTTACATAAGTGCTAGATGTCATGAGGGTTGTTATACCTAGTTGTGCAGTTGAGGATGGGAGTACCCAGCCAAAGTACAAGTGAGGGTAGAAATCTTCCCCCAGGACAAAGAGCCCCTTCTCTAATTTGCTTGCCCATGGATGGTACCTATTTGCAATTTGGTTTCTGAGAAGAGGTGTCTTTTTTTAAAGATTTTATTTATTTATGAGAGACACAGAAAGAGAGGGGCAGAGACAGGCAGAGGGAGAAGCTAGCTCCTCACAGGGAGCCCAATGCAATTGGCCCAGGATTCAATCCTGGGACTCGGGGATCATGCCCTGAGTCAAAGGCAGATGCTCAACCGCTGAGCCACCCAGGCGTCTCAAGAGGTGTCTTTTACTAAGTCATACAAACATAGTGGTATGCAAGCAGAAACTTTAAATGTGACAGAATCTAATCAAATGTGAAAGCAAACAAACAAACAAAACCTGGATAGATATAATCAGAACCAGGGAAATAAGACAAGGAACTGCTACAAGCAAAAAGTATAAAGTTCTTACAAAAGATCCAGAAAGCTGGATGGTGAAGAAAGGGTAGGATTCTGGAGAGTAGGTTATAGGCATTATGGACATTGGAATTAGATGGGACCATAACCATATTCCCAAGAGCTACATCACTCATTCAAAATTGGATAAGAGTACAGCCCCGTTCAATAACCAAAAAAATACCATGTGTTCCTACTCATGTACTTTTATCACTATAGGAAACACTTCAGCATTTTTAAGAAAGATATCCCAAAAGAAAGGAGGAAGAATTTTTATTTGTGTAACAGAAAATATATTTTTGCTCTGAATTTTGTCTCACAATAGAGCAACAATTCAGGGTTTTGTAAAAATGGAAAAAAATTGTCTAAAAAAATAATGGGTTAATTGATTGTTGTCTTTCTTTTAAGTAGAGTTTCCATTGAATATCACACGAATGTATTCTAGAAAAACAGATTAAGTAAGGCAATCACAGAGGATTGAGAAAAAGATAAAAGACATAGATCATGAAGATGTGCAGTGTACCAATGTGAATAACTTTAAAAATGAGAAAATGATGGGGAAATGCATTCTCTTTTTCTTTACATAGATGCAGTAGTTCAGAATAACACTTAAGTAAGAAAACTCAAAACAGTAACACAGAATTTCTACTTTCCTGTGTAGTTGAAAACTCAAAGCCCTGTTCATCCATAGAAGGGACACCTTCTTCATGTTCTTCCACACCTTTCATCCTTTTAATTACCATTATCCTCCTGTCTTTCTTTTCAGTGTCTCCATCCTCTGCCTGCCCTTCACTATGTTTTCTCTCTCCCTAACGTTCAATGTTCTAACTCCCTTCCTAACAACCAACCCTGTTAAAATCCAACCTAGTTAAATGTTTTTTGTTTTGTTTTGTTTTGTTTTTTACATTCAAATAGGGGTAGAAATGAGGTCAACTAATTCTGTTCTCACTGGATCCCTTTTTCTTTTTAAATTTATACATCAAAAGTCATAAAGTGTAGCCAGATTGGAACAGGGACAAAGAAAGCACCAGGATAGGAAGGACACCATAAATGAAGTCTTTCTGAGGAATAGAGAGGTTCTTCTAAAAGCTCTGTATATGTTGTTTTCTCTGCCTAGAACATCAATCTCCCACCACACCTCCCATGTAGCTGTGTTTCCTACAATTCACTCTCTAACTTGGTGTCATCCCCTCTGCAAAGCTTGACTTAACTTCTCAGTTTTGGGACTTTTACAAAAGCAGTCCATTTAACTAACTGCTAAAGCTCTTAGCATGGTTCTTTGGGGGAGGAGGATCATGTCCATCCCCAAATCTATGATGAAAACAGGGTAGAAATGAAAGAGGGAAGGAGAGTGGGAGGGAGGGAGGGAGAGAGTGAGGGAGGGAAGAGGAAAAAAGAAGGAAAAAAGAAAAATTATAATTGTAAAGAAGAAAATCCATTAAAAATATAATAGCTTTATTAAATCATTTGAAGGATTGTTATGTAAGAAAAAAAAGCCTTATTCTACATGATTTAGAGAACAGAAGAGTGACCAATGGTAAGAAGTTTCAGAGAGGCAGTTTTTGACCCATACTATAAGAAAAAACTTTATAACATCATATCTCTGTGAAATAGGATAAAGTACTCTGTTTTTTGTCTTTGGGAATATCCATATAAAGCCTGGAAAATTACTTTCAAGATGCATTGGTGTGAGATTTACACAGTAGATAATAATTGGACCAGATTGACATTGAAAATACTTTCAAGCCTGGATTATATTATTTTGTTGAATTTCAACATTCAGGAGAGGCATTAATACATTGATTAAGACTCTATTTCTCTCTCTCTCTCTCTCTCTCTCTCATCTCTCTCTCCTCTCTCCCTCCCTCCCTCACTCCCTCAGCCATTTAGTCCTGCACAGAGGGTAGTATTTTCAGCAAATATTTATACAAATCTGCATTGGTCTTCTGAAAGAACAAAAAACATTTCATGAAATCCTTATGGTAAGTTATCACATTACACAGATTGACATCTGAAAACAGTTTTAAAAAGTACAAGGCAATGAGACACACCACAAGCAAATATTTTTATGCCTACTGTACATGAGAGAAAAAGAAATTCAAAATATATGAACAATATTTCTCAGAAAAGTGTCTGTGATATGAAAGCAAAAACCATGAGTAGGCTTCATACAAATAATTATGATAATTTCTAAACATAGTCATTAAACATTTATGTCATGTTTTTAGCTTGTTATATGTGGATACATCTAGAGTGTTTTGTGTTAATCAAAAGTTGTGTGACTTTTTTTGCCAATATTTGGAATTTGGCAAAACTTAAAGTGAATTTTTCCACTATTTATTAAGCCCATATGAATTTCAAGGATTATTTATGAGAATGGTTTGATTCATTTGGAAGGTTCCTACTGATGGATTTGTTTATAAAAGCATGTTAATGCCTAGAAAATGTACTCAATTAAATTTTTCAGATGAATTTTTCCATCAAAAGGAGCACTAATTCTGGACTTATCCTAAGGACTGAGATTTTAATCCCTCTTTGGCCTCATTTTCTTAGCAGATCGGCCGTTTCCTGAGCACCCACTTCATGCCAGGGACTTTACATGTGTACCAAGGGAGTCCTGGCTGAGTTTGTTCCCTATGAAATTTCTTTTTTGATTGAGAAAAGATTAATTAGGAACTGGACTGGGTTTGATGTAGCCCCATGTGAACTAGACAGCTGATGTCCCGCAGATGGTCTTACTTAAGACTAAATAACCTAGATTTTAGGAAAACAAACTGATGTTCGACTACTGTGGGAACTGGGCACTGTGTTGGTGATGCCATAGGACCAAACTGAGAGTCTTGCCTAAAGAAAATGATGATGAAAATCTAGTATTTTTTATAGTCCTTGAAACTATGCTTTTCATCCTAAAAGTACCAGAGTTCAAAATCATGGCACACTTTATTAAAAATAGCCTGAAGACATGAAGCTATGCATAACTGTTAATTGCCACAAGCTTCTACACACAAAGGAGACTTAGATCTACCCTTAATTGTAGTGTAGGGAAAAGGTTGCACATAATTTTATGGATAAATGCAAACAAATGTCAAGTAGCTTTAGAAAAAAGCATTACTTTTTCATGAAAACTTCATATTAAATTGATGACTCAACTTTCATTGGAAGCCATCTTAATTTTTTTTTAATTTTTTGGAAGCCAATTCAATCAAATGTTGTGGTACAGATTTTGACCATCTCTCCCCCCTTGATAAATTGTAAACATCTTAGTGGTATTTTATTCACTCATGGAACATGTGGCATGAGCTGCAAACTGTGAGTGAACAACTGGCAGAGCTTTAAATAATACCATTTAAAAGGGGTCACTGCATATAGCAGACACCATTTAATATCCAGAAAGCTTGATAGACTGGGATGAGAATTGAAGATTTTAAAAATCAAGAGATGATATTTCTGTTTTGAATCTTTCAGTTCCAAGGATTGTTTTGGCTTTTTTTTTTTTAACTACTTTAAGTTACTACCCTCCATCTCTATTTGTTCCTTCCTTTTTCTCTCATGTTTTTCTCTTTTCAGTCCCAGATGTTACAAGGTTCTCCTGGAAATATCATGTTTATAATATGAGTAATATTTTAGAACAAGATCAAATTCAGTAACCATGGGATCAGATCCATTCTTTTACTGCTCATGTAACAAAATAGCACCTATCAATGTGTCAGAACAAAAGAGGAAGGTAAATAAGATACCTTTCCTACCTTCAAGTTATATACAATATAATGGGCAAAGATCTTGCAAGTTTACTTAACTACTTTTTAGTCCATAAATTGTTCCAACAGCATGACCACTCTGCTGTATTTATAACTACCCCAGTTTGCTCAGGAGCTGGGTTAGTGGCAGGGAATGAAGTCAAGGAAACAATATACAAGTCATCACCATTATCACCTTCCTTTGGCCATCCCTTGCATCCTAGGAATAAGAAAGATGCCTGAGCCAAGCCTCGGGTGTTTACTTGACTGGCCTCCTTCCTTTGTAAACTTCTCATCTTCTTTGTCCCTGATACTCTGGCTTCACCCACTTCATTCCTCCTTGCCTTATTTCTACTAGATGGTAAGCTTCTTGAGGGCATAATGATGGATTGTTTTTTTCCTCTGGGTCTTCACCAAGTTGCCCACTATCATACATGGTATATAAATGCTTAGTGAATGCTTCTCAAGTTATAAGGTTTGCAGTAATAAAAAGGAAACTGTAAAATATTATCAAAGGAGTAAAACAAAACTATCAGAAGGATACTTGATTTTAACAGTCTCTCCATCAGAAAGCCAGGTTTCTGTTCTTAATTTCCTAGAATTAATCTATAATGTCATATACACAGTAAGCCTACTCAACTGAGTTTTCCACTGAACAGACAATGCTTGCATAAGGGCCCTGAAACATATGAGGAAGATAAAATGAAGCACTTTGAACAATTTAATTAATAACTATCTCTCAGAAAATCTGAAAGATAAAATCCATTTTTATTTCAGCATATGTGGCAGATACTGAAGGTTGCCAAGCACAAGCCATTTCCTCCTTCTGTTCTAGTGGTCATCCCCATCCCTTCATGATGATCTGAAAACACTAGCTACCCAAGTTTCCAGCTTTACTTGCCAGTAGAGGAGATATAAAGGGAATTCCACAGGGAGGCTCTGGGTGACAATTTTTACACCCTTATTAAAAGAGCAAGACCCACAAGGACATTTCTCTCACCCAGCATCTTCCTTTTTGTCTTTCAGTAGGTCCAGTCCTCAAGCAGTGACAGTCACCTTGCAACCATGAGGAAACATACTGAGAGTGAAAGGTGACACACAGAGTCTGGCAGAGTGAGGAGAAGCCTGAGCTTCCCATTGCTGGATTTGTGCCATGAGACAACATAAAACCCCATTGTTTAAGTGACATTTTTCTGAATGTTCTGAACTGTGTGTTAGATGCTCTGCTCTTCACTTTATATGCATCACTTCTTTCTATAATTAAAACAACACTGTGAGTAGATGTTTGGATCCTATTTCAATGGATAAGGAAATTGGGGCTTGGGAGGTACATTTCCATCCCATGCCATAGTTAACAGGAGGCTTGAGGTTCAAAACCATAACTGTCTTCAACAGGACAGTTTTTACCTTAATACTTCTTAATTGGCTCACTTCTCGCTTCTCAGCTGAAAAGGAAATCATGCACAGTGACTAGTACAATGTGATGCAGCTTTACTTTAAAAAGATGGCATAAGATAAGGACTATTGGGAAAAGGTCTAGGGGGATGCCTGACAAATCAGGACTTCTCATGATGAAGAGTTTGTCGATTTCATACCCTAAAACCTGGGCAGGAAACACAATTCACAATTCCCCATGAGACTAAATCTCATCTGAACTCTGGGACTATGAATTTCTAGACTTCAATAAGACTCCTTGCATAGGAGGCATTCAGTAAATATCCATGTGTGGGTGAATATGGGGATGAAAGCCAACTATTGGGATAAGCAAGGAAGTACACACATGAGGATCGGGGCAAATTAATTCTCAGAGTAACCACAGGAGGCTCAAGTAGCAGGAAGTATGTTAAGTGTTCTGGAAGGAAGGAAGAGGGAAGGAAGGAAGGAAGGAAGGAAGGAAGGAAGGAAGGAAGGAAGGGACAGTGTAAGAGAAGGAGCCTAAAAGAAGCCCCTGTCATAATTTAACTGCAGCCACTAGGATTGTAGCACTAGTTCAGGTACCTCAGATCACTCTCATTGATTTTTAGGGTCCCAGCTATTACATAGATGAGAGCATATCTTGCCCTGCAGTGTCTTCCAATGGCTTTCCTGATCCTTGCTTCTGAGCTCTCTGCTGTCCTATGTTTGGAGACATGACCCTTGCATCTGGACCTTCTTGAGGCCATTTGGCCCCATGCAAGCTTCCACAGATACTGCTATTTGCTCATTGACCTGCCTGCTTAGGCTTCATTTACTTTCTGATTTTTGGATCTCTGTCCCGACTTTAGTGTCTAATACTCCTGGTTCTTTTTACTCTTCTCTTTAGATTATTCTCTCCAAAAAGTTGCTTTTGGACCTATGTCCCAACGTGTTCCTATGTATTCCTATCCCATTCCCTTTTGCAATGGTCTGCATGGTATGTCCTCTCAAAATTCACATACTGAAATTCTAACACCTGATGTGATGACATTAGAAGGCCGAGCCTTTGGGAAATTATTAGGTCTCGAGGGTGGAGCCCTTATGAATGGGGTTACTACTCTTTATAAAAGAGATCCCACAGAGTTCTCTAGTTCCTTCCACCGTGTGAGGATACAGAACAAGTCTGCAACCTAGAAAAAGACCCTCATTGAACTAATGGCACCATGATTTTGGACTTCTAGCCTCCAGAACTGTGAGTAGTATGCCATTTATGAGCCACCCAGTCTGGTATTTTCTTATAGCAGCCTGAACAGACTAAGACACCATTCATTGTCTTTCGAGGTATTGGCCAAACCTTAGTTAAAATACATCAGTGTAGTAGTTCTCAGAGTGGGTCCCAGACCAGTAGAATAAACATAACCTACAAAGTGATAGAAATGCATGTTTTTGGGGTAGTTTGCTTTGCAGGAACAATTGATTGATAAAAGTAGTAATTTTTTGTCTGTGTCATGGTAGCCAATCTTAGGCCTACATTGTTGTTTCTGGCAATTATCTCATAACTAACAAGACAGAAAATTTTAAGCTTCCTGAAGAGGTTATCATGCTATAGAATCTAGCAGACCTAGGTGATAATAACAATAAAAACCAGCTCTGCCACATAACATTTGTGCAATCATGGATGTGATTTAACCTCTAAGTCTTTGTTTCCTAATCTGAAATATGGTAATTATTCTACTACATCATAGTGCTCTCTCAGAATTTAATAAGATGATGCAGATGAAACATTTGCTAGGTAATACAATTATAAAAATTAGTGTTTATTGAGGGTTTCCTATGTGCCAGCCACTGTGCTCAAAGCAATCAGCTGGAAACATTCTGTTTTAGTTCCCATATTACTTATACAGAAATCAAGGTTTAGTGGGCTTAAATAACACCTATGGCCACATGGTTAGAAAATGTCAGAGTTGGGTTCCAGAACCTGTGATCTTAATTTCTACAGTTAGCATCTCCACCCCCTTCTTTTCTTACATTTCTCCTATTCCTTGCAGTCTAATATATATTTATTGTCAGAAGAAAATCATCCTTCTATATCTGGTGAGCTAAATGCATCAACTAAATGTTTACTCTGAAAGCAAATAGTCAATGACCACTTTCTAAGAGCAGACTTGGTAGTGCCCAGGTACACCCTCAAACCAGTGGTGTCTTGGTGAATATTTATCAACTAGCTCACCTCCTCATCCCACCATTTGTAACAGTTCAGATTTGATGGTGTAAGTATTGCCAGGAATGATTTCAAACTACCAACATAAGGGTCATTGATCATAACTTGGGAAGAAATATGTGTAAGGAGCTGTCAGGGATTTTTATGGCATACCACTGCCCTCAAACCCACCACATAATGGGACAACTCACATCTGGGAAGAGTCAAAAGACAAAGTGTAAGCAACTCCACTTCCTTTCAGATGCCAGAGATAGTAATCAACCTGAGGGGTTATAAATTTACAAACAGCCTCAGAATAATTAATAATACTGTAATGCAGTCAGAAGTGTTAAGAGAAGAGAAATGGTGTGTGTACCTGGGTCTCAGTAGGTTAAGCGTCTGCCTTTGGCTCAGGTCATGATCTCAGGGTCTTGGGATCAAGCCCCACATTGGGCTTCCTGCTCAACAGAGAGTCTCTGTCTCTCTCTCTCTCTCCCCCTTCCCTCCACTCTTCCACTCCCCATTGCTGATTCCCTCTCCCTGTCTCTCAAATAAATAAATAAAATCTTTTTTAAAAAAGAGAGAATAGGGAAGCCTGGGTGGCTCAGAGATTGAGCATCTGCCTTTGGTTCAGATTGTGATCCCAGGGTCAGTCCCAGAATCGAGTCCTGTGTCCAGCTTCCTGCAGAGAGCCTGCTTCTCTTCCTGCCTGGGTCTCTGCCTCTCTCTCTATGCCTCTCATAGATAAACAAATAAAATCTTTTTTATTTTTATTTTATTTTTTAAAAGAGATAATAGAAATGGTGGAGCCCAGTGGTGAGCCCAAGAGATAGTATAAGATATTCCAAAAGGGGATTCAAAGTCAAATTTTTAAAAAACATGTGCCTGTTCCATGTACATACACACACACACACACACACACACACACACACACACGTGCACACAAATCTATATACTGGAATAACATGTGAGCCACCAGTCTTCAAGTTCTGCTTCTCTGCGACTCAAAATTTGAATAATTAGACTCTCTGAGGATCACGTACAAAATAATTATTCAAGAATCTTCTAAATAAATTCTGCTCATGTAGCCTTTATCTTGGTCCTATGAAACAATATTATCTTCAACTGTAACAAAACAAACTCTAAAGTGACAAAATTCTATTGATGTCTTCATTCCCCTTTATCCTTAATTAACCCAATATAGCAAGCCAAATGTCTGCTTTGAATTTCAAGCTGCATTTTCTTTTTGTAGATTCTATATTCCTTGTGAATACAAAGGTGCCCTGGTTGAAAATGTTAATCTCCAAAGCAGTATTAGTTACTAAGCTACCAACTCTATTTCCATGGTTTTAAAAACTACCTCAGACAAAGATTTGGAATGAAGATCTCCAAAATCTGGGATCAATCAAGAAATCACTCCCTAAAAATCTTGTTAGCTCCATTAAGTATTTCCATCTAAAAAATGAGTTTCACTTTAGAACAATTCCAAATCCTCTGAATTAATTTTCCATTTTCCTTTTCACTGTTCCAGCACTTCTTTTTTGTATATGCCTCTGTTTTTTCCAGGCTGGCAGATGTCTAAAATTTTTAATAAGTACATTCAAGTTCTTAAACTAATTTAGAAGAATAGGATTAAACCAATCTATTCTGGCCAGTGAATTATCACTTTAAATTAAATCACCAAGCAACCAGAGTCCATATTCCTATAAAAATCAGCAAAATACACCAGAGACTGTCTAAACGTTTCATAATTTTTCTGGAATTTGCTGTTGCCAGTATTCATAATCTACATAAATGCATGGGGTTTTGCCAAGGAATATAATCTCAAAGGATTAGCTGTCCAAATCTTATCAAAGTCCATCTGAAGAAAAGTGATATTTATGGCATATGGTCTGAAGCATCTGTAGGCACCCATTCCTATAAACCAAGGACTTCCACATTGTATTCTTGAATTCTACAGTTAGGTTTTAAGAACAAGGGCAGGCTAAGGTGGCAGATTTCAGAGTCTCTTAGTCTCACATAAATCAAGGGAGTTTGGTTTTATATACTGGGATTCTGCCAAAGTTTCATTTGAAAAGAAAGGAAGGATTCTGATAAATGTATAAAAATCAGCACTGTAATAATGCTATATTTTATACTTAAATCATCAGAAATATTTGTTATTACTTATACAATGTTGATTCCAGGATAGTAATGACCTTGATCATTGTTTTTAAAGAGCACACCAAGAAACAATACTGTGAAACCTTTAATGCAATTGCTGAGGTCTCTTTCCATTGCCTATCTCAGTGTCCCCCATATATAGCAATATTTGAAAAGCTATTTCAGAGTTAAGAAGTAAGCAGAGCTTTGTTTTATAATATTGGAGAAAGTATACCTAATCATATATACCTTTTAACTTCTGCCTCCTAGAAACTTGGAACCAAATGCGTGTCTCAGAGATAATCACTTTATGTAAATAACTTATGATTTAGGGTTCTGGTTTCTACTTTTAATTTTAATTAAAATTATATTATTTTATTTTTTTAATATTTTGTTTATTCATTCATGAGAGACACAGAGAGAGAGAGGCAGAGACACAGGCAGAGGGAGAAGCAGGCTCCGTGCAGGGAGCCCAACATGGGACTCCATCTTGGGTCTCCAGGATCATGCCCTGGGCTGAAGGTGGCGCTAAACTGCTGAGCCACTGGGGCTGCCCAAAAATTATACAATTTTAATTACTCTTTGTTCACATAGTAATTTATATTTTTACCGGGCTACATTTTTAAAACTATTTTATAATATGTTATATTATTTAAGTCTTAAATTTGATAATATATAACAAAGATCTGAAATAGCTTGTTAGAAATGTATTTCTATCTCATATGAAAGGGCTTTGGTCCACGAAATAATCCAGGGTCTTGGGCTCCCCCTATCTTGCTGCTCCCTCAAACCTCGAGTGTGGTGCTCAGCTGCATGACCATTGATGGGATGCACCCATGTCCACATCCCATGCAGCAAGATGAAGACAGGGCTAGGAAAGCAGCGTGGCCTGTCTCCTTCAAATACCACCAGGAAGTTGTCCATGTCAGCTCTACACATATCATATTGGCCATATTTAGTCACACAATAATTGTGTCTTCATCCGTGGGTTCTATTGATATAAAAGAAGAAGCAAGGAATATAAAAACTGAAAGAAGAAAAGAAACATTCATTTTCTTAGTATTCTAGCCGATATCATTGGTTCTCAAACATTAGCATGCACAGGTTCACCAGAAGCACACTTATTTAAAATACAAACTTCTGGGCAACTAACACCAGCAACTAACTAGAACTTCAAGGAAAGAGACCTGATAGTTTGTATCTTTTATACTAATTGCAGATGATTTTGGTCATGAGGTACATTTGAGAAACCACAGAATAAATTATTTTTTTTATTTTCAATAAGATACCTATGCTGAACTAGGTAATTCAGATATCATTATCCCTTTAAACCATATTGGAAGATAAAAATTAACATGATAAATAATATCACCCCCAGGCTTATCCTCAACACCCAACACATATTCTTCTCTTCTCCTGTCAATCTTTCTTTTTAATGCCTGCCTGCCTGCCATTTCCTTCTAAATTAGGGTTTTTCCTCACAGTCCTCCTTGAGTCTACTTCATTCCTTTTTTTTTTTTTTAAAGATTTTATTTATTCATAGAGATGCAGAGAGAGAGAGAGAGAGGCAGACACAGGCATAGGGAGAAGCAGGCTCCATGCAGGGAGCCCGATGTGGGACTCGATCCAGGGTCTCCAGATCACGCCCTGGGCTGCAGGTGGCGCTAAACCGCTGCGCCACCAGGGCTGCCCGAGTCTACTTCATTCCTAAATGCAGCCCTACTGTAACTCCAACATTACCTTTGGCAATAACTGGTGCCATGAGGAAACAGCCACCTTGGCAAATAACTACCACAATATGACAATTGCTGTTTTGGAGGCAAGTGGAAATTTCTCTAGATGATGAAAAAGTGGATCATAGACATCTCAAAATGAGCCTCAGTATGACGAGAAGAAAGAACAAAGAAGCTCAGGCCATATGGACAGCAGAGTCACAGAAGGCCAAAGATACGTAAAGGCTTTTCATGGCTCACAAAGCTACATCAAAACACTCATCAGAAACCTATGGAGAAATAATACACACCCTCCTCCTAATTCTTCCTAATACCATCTTCATGCTATTGACAAGGTGGCATATAGACTGACATCTCTCCAGAAGGCCCCTTCATCAGGTCCCCATAATGTTTGCCTGGTCATTACCAGAATGAATCTTTCCTACTTGAATTCTTAAGCCAGATGGTTCAGAGAAACAAAGGTAAACGTCTCATACACAGGGTTCTCACTAGGCTTACTAATCCTGTGGGTTATACATGCAGAAGAATGAAACTGGACCACTCTCTTTCACCATACACAAAGATAAACTCAAAATGGATGAGAGATCTAAATGTGAGACAAGATTCCATCAAAATCCTAGAGGAGAACACAGGCAACACCCTTTTTGAACTTGGCCACAGTAACTTCTTGCAAGATACATCCACGAAGGCAAAAGAAACAAAAGCAAAAATGAACTATTGGGACTTCATCAAGATAAGAAGCTTTTGCACAGCAAAGGATACAGTCAACAAAACTAAAAGACAACCTACAGAATGGGAGAAGATATTTGCAAATGACCTATCAGATAAAGGGCTAGTTTCCAAGATCTATAAAGAACTTATTAAACTCAACACCAAAGAAACAAACAATCCAATCATGAAATGGGCAAAAGACATGAAGAGAAATCTCACAGAGGAAGACATGGACATGGCCAACAAGCACATGAGAAAATGCTCTGCATCACTTGCCATCAGGGAAATACAAATCAAAACCACAATGAGATACCACCTCACACCAGTGAGAATGGGGAAAATTAACAAGGCAGGAAACCACAAATGTTGGAGAGGATGCGGAGAAAAGGGAACCCTCTTACACTGTTGGTGGGAATGTGAACTGGTGCAGCCACTCTGGAAAACTGTGTGGAGGTTCCTCAAAGAGATAAAAATAGACCTGCCCTACGACCCAGCAATTGCACTGTTGGGGATTTACCCCAAAGATTCAGATGCAATGAAACGTCGGGACACCTGCACCCCGATGTTTCTATCAGCAATGGCCACAATAGCCAAACTGTGGAAGGAGCCTCGGTGTCCATCAAAAGATGAATGGATAAAGAAGATGTGGTTTATGTATACAATGGAATATTACTCAGCAATTAGAAACGACAAATACCCACCATTTGCTTCAACGTGGATGGAACTGGAGGGTATTATGCTGAGTGAAATAAGTCAATCGGAGAAGGACAAACATTATATGTTCTCATTCATTTGGGGAATATGAATAATAGTGAAAGGGAATATAAAGGAAGGGAAAAGAAATGTTGGGAAATATCAGGAAGGGAGACAGAACATAAAGACTCCTAACTCTGGGAAGCGAACTAGGGGTGGTGGAAGGGGAGGAGGGCGGGTGTTGGAGGGGAATGGGTGACGGGCACTGAGGTGGACACTTGATGGGATGAGCACTGGGTGTTGTTCTGTATGTTGGTAAATTGAACACCAATAAAAATTAATTAAAAAAATAAAAAATAAAAAAAAATAAATCAAAAAAAAAAAATCCTGTGGGTTATAAATAAGCAGACATCATGGCCAGAATAAACAATGCCCCCTTCCAAGGTTCCATTAGCCAATTTCTGATTTGCTCCAATAAGTTTGTACTTAATCATATCAGTTGTATGTTTAAACTCCACAGCGTTCTAAAGTATGTGTATTTTCAGTTGAAACTTATTTATTTCTAACTTGAGAAATCTGATTAATACTACAGAAATGTATTTAATGCCATGTTTCTAGCTCACACATATTCCAGAAAGTAAGATCTACTTATCCTTCTATCTTCAGACTACAAAACAGGCACTTTCAAAACTGTACATATAGGAGGTTAACAGTACAGGTTGATATACATAGCTAGTATGGGGTGAAAACTATGGCACTAAATAGGTTCCTACTATAGGTCTCCTGGTGGGCCTTAGCATTAAATGAAGTCATAAGACAGCAAAATCTGAAAAACAGAACCTTTAAAATCAATGCAGATAGAAACAGTAAAGATTTGTGAGTTGGTGCTCAGAGACATACATTCAAAATAAGCAGGCTCAGGCTGTCCCTAGTATTAAAAAAAAAAATGACATTTGATTTGAGTCCTTGCTTTACATGCAACTGTAACACTTAAGAAGTAGTATTTTATTTATAAGTGAAATTGGTTTGTGATACACAACTTAAAAACATAAAATTCTTTCTAGTAATTAAAGCCTAAACTCATTTTCTATTGTGAATTTGGCATACAATACAGTCACTAGAGCTAAAATAATTCAAGAATATTTAACCATTACATTTCTACAATGAAATGCAGTATTAGGTATTAGAAATGAGCAAATAAAGAAATAAAAGTATCATATTATTAACATGATAGAATTATTTATCAAAAAAATTCCAGACAATCAACATAAAATTTACTAGACTTAATTAGAAAGTTCACTATGTGGCTGGATACCAGAAAATAAAAATAAATAATTTTCTCATATGTAAGCAATTACTTTTTATGAAAAAAACAATAAAACATGAATTTAAATACAAAGAAAATATAAAACAATAATATAAAATGCCTGGGAATAAACATTAATTTTAAGGAATCTATAAAAAATGAATGTAATATTTTATGAAAGATTTAAAAAATATTTGAATAAGTATTGAACTAATGTATGTTCATTATTTAGAACACTCAATATATAAAAAAATGTTGATTCTCTGCATATTGATTTTTTGTAGTTATCCAATATAATCCCAATAAAAGTCAAAATGGAATATTTTTATATGTACTGAGTTGATTCTAAACTTTCTAGAAAAATAAATATGCAAAATAAAGAAGAAATATTGGGGTATTTATGCTGTAAATAGAATTAAATATAAAGGCAGATGTCCTGGGCACTTGGGTGACTCAGTTAGTTAAGTGTCTGACCTGATTGCTCAGGTCACTGAAAAGACATATAACAAATGTTAATTGTGCTATTCTCTGGATGATAAAATTATCAATAATTCATTTAATTCTTAACTTTTTTTCAGATATTTTGCATTGAAAATATTTTCCATTTAGAATTAGGCAGAAATACTAACAAATCCAAAGACAGAAATTGTGAGGACACCTGTGATAGTAATTTTTTAATTGTGAACTTGACTGGCTGTGAGATGCCCAGATTAAACATTATCTCTTGATATGAAGGTGTTTCCAGATAAGGTTTGCATTTGAATTAGTGGCCTCTTTAAAGCAGATTGCTCTCCACTATGAGTAGGCATGATCCAATCCATTGAGAGTCTAAATAGAAGGGAAAAAAAAGAATTTATCCTTTTTTTTCTGCCTCATTGATTAAGCTGAGACATTTCATTCATTTTTTTTTTTTTCTGGCCCTGGGATTGAAATGTATACTGCTGGCTTTCCTGGTTTTTAGACATTTGGACTTAGACTAATTCACACCACTAGACTATCAGCTTTCCTGGGTCTGCAGTTTGCAGACCACAGATTGTAAGACTTCTCGGCCTCCATAATTGTGTGAGCCAATTCCTAATAATTAACCTATATCTATCTATATAGAGATATATGTAAGACTATTTGTATATATTTATTCTTATCCATATATATTCATATATCTACTGGTTCTGTTTCCAATAAAGTAAACACTGGAGAAGTATGGTTTTTTGTGCTCTTGATTTAACCAAGAAAGATAAAAATTGGTTATTAAGCTAAAGTAAATAATCCAGCTGTTTAGCATCACTCAAAAAAATATCCAGAGAGGTGGCTCAATTTTTCACTTGAAAATTATTTGTCTGATATTATGTGAGCACCAGCTGATCTACAGGTTCAAAATGTGTTCCAAGTACCACTGACCACGTGTGTGTGACTAGATCCATATACGAAACAGAACAATCACAACAGCTGACATTCCTCATCATTCTGCTGAGTCTCAAAAGATCACATAAATCATTTCACCAGAATCAAAGTGGTGGCCCTTCCCAGCCATCCTCCGCTACCATTGGGAGTGGCCAAGAGAGGTACTGACTCAGTTACCATTGAATAACAAACTGAAAACTGAAAAATCTAATGACTTGGTCTGGGAAAGAATGAAACCGTAACACACAGCTCAGAATGGACTGGAAAGGTTACATTTCACCAGTTCTGGAACTGTTGGAGATAGGTCTTTTGTGCTATAGCTATTCATAGTTTCTTCTGTATTAACTGAGATTTACATCAAAGAGTGATAAATTCTATAACTCCTACTTCTGTATAATTCCACTTCCCTTATTCTCATTCACAAGCACTGCCTTGCACTTGCCTAGTACCAGGACCCTGTGATCAACCTCCTCTCACATCTCTCATCTAGGAGTCTTCAAAGTGAGGCCCATACACCTCAGAGGCTAGGAGGTCAATATCCTTGAGTATTGGAAGAAATATTTCTCTTTGAGTATTGAAAGAAATATTTATACTTATTTTTATGCTTAAAATTTAATGAACATAAATAATAGCACATTTCTTCATATAAAATAGGAAGCTAACATATATTACATGAAACTGGGCTCACCTATTGGTGGGTCTCAAGCCAAAAGACACAACCAAGTCAAATAAGAGGAAAAGGATGGTTTTTCATCTGCAACAAGTAAAGGGGAACATGGGGGATATTTTCCAAAGAAATGTCGCCCAGAACAAAAACAAGGGAACTTTTAAGCTCAGAGTGCATTCATATTCATAAAGGGGCTTGTGCAACGGGGAATTCAGCATGGAATTGGAGCAAAAGTCATCTTAAGGTGACAGAGCCCAGGTCTTAGTTGATCAAAGTCACAAGGGCCACCAAGGTCAATATCATCAATTTTCTGAGTCCAATTGGTCAGGTATTTGAGAGCTCAAAAAGGTATAAATCCTGCAAAGATAACTCAAGAATGTGTCTTAGGCAAGTAGTGCCAGCCAGGCAGAGATCACAAATGGTCAAGGACCTAAAATGACTTTTCTTATGTCAAGAAAACTATTTCTTGAGGACCCTGGGAAGCTCAGTCAGTTAAGCATCTGCCTTTGACTCAGGTCATGATCTCAGAGTCCTGGGATCGGGGCTCCATGCTCAGTAGGTAGTCTGCTTGTCCCTCTCTCTCTCTATATATATCTCCCCTTGTTTATGTTCTCTATATATATCTCAAATAAATAAATAAAAATTTTTTAGAATAAAAAAAAAACTATTTCTCATTTTTCTTTTTCTGGGGATCCCTAAATCTTTCTGCTTACAATACTAGTACTTTTCTCCTAGAGGAAAGCTATGAGTCTTGGTTAGCATAAATGGGGCCTGGAAAAAAAAATAAGTTCTGAATAAAGATTAGTTATAATTCCTAATAGGTAAATCAATGCTAGCATAGGCAGCTTCAGTATGCCAGCTCTTTCCTTATACAGCAATTATCCCAAGGTAAGAGGATGTTCTGCATGTGTAGGAGTTGATAGTGATAATCCTTTCAGTATATTGCTTCAAAAAGGTTTTGATGACACTCAGTTTTAATCAAGCTGGTCATCATTGATTAGTGATATAAAGATTTCCACATGAAAAAGAAATAAAAAGAAATAAAACAGTAAGTTGAAAATAGCACTAAAAATTCAAACCCAAGCCCAGAGAAGAAAATTACTGCATTGATGTATTTAAACAGCCACATTCTGAGATAGAAACATGATGAACTAATCAAATCTACTGTGGTTATATAATTTTCCCCCAATGGTAATACCGGCAACTATAAAAATTCTTACCAACAGATTTTAAAAGCTCGGGAATACATTTAGTACTTATTAAGGATTTTTACAAACAGTTTCAGTGGGTATAGAGTTGATTTATTAAAAGTTGAAAATCCTACAACTTCCAATTAGTCTGTAACATCTGCCTGATATCAGGGAAAATATAAATTTCCTAGCCAAATTTTAATATAAAACTTTCAATAATTGGAGGACAGGATTTAAAAATGAATAATATTAGGAAAGTTGAGTAGAGTAAAATCATGAAAGTTGAATAAATATTGCAGCAACTATGGCAGCAACAGAATTAAAGCATCAAAACAAACTGAACTTAGACCAGCACTTTCAGATAGCTCTATCTCAAAGTATAGACTACAGGATTGCTGAGGTGTTTTTAAGAAACATATTCGATCACATTGTTCTCAATAAAAACATTCATATATTATATGTAGTAGTAACATTTTATCACTATCTCAATTTTACATTAGGAAGCAAAACTATTTTACTGTCAATAATAAAATTTAAAAGAATTAAGAGTGGAATCTTATTTTCATTTCCATTCTGTATAGTTTTATAATATACATAATTTTAATACTGTAATACTTTAGTGATGTAATTAATGAACAATAAATACATAGTGGGTTCATGAGCAATCAAAAGAGCTAGGATAATAAACACTGTTCTAGTCTTTAATTCTCATTGCTGTTAAGGTTTTTCTCTTAACACACACTTGAATCATGCCTTATGCTTCTTTAAAAATCTGTTAATGGTTCCCCATGGCCTAATGAACAAAATGCAAATTCCTTAGCAAAATATATGAGTGACTGGGTCAAACATTTTTAGCCTAATATCTATCTGGCCTTTCCTACTCCCTCAGACATGATTAATTCCCCATATTCTAAAGCACTTGACCTGTAATTCTAGCACAGCACTCATTTCACTCTGCAGGATTATTAGAAGTTTCTAAGGAATAATGAATAAAATACTGGACAGTCATGAAAACTCTGGTTGTACACGGCTCTACTATTGCCTAGCTATGAGACCAGACTCGGCAGTTTATCTATCTGAACTTAAATTCCTCTTCTTTAAAATGTAGATAATGACAGAATGTTAGAAATAATATATCCCCATTTTCTACATAAGCTGTCTCCAGAAGTCATTCAATACATACTAGCTGAATCAATATACCAATGAGTAAATGATTCATTTTGAGAGATGGATTTATCTGTAGAATTTGACCCAAAGTGAATTACATTATAATCTTACTTATACCAATCTCTAAGGGATACAGGGATTCTGATTAATCAATAATACAAATTAATAGAGTTACTACATGTTACATAGGAAACTGTAACTTATTTTCAATAAATGTAAATGTGATACAATACTTGTAACTTCATTTAATTACCTTTAATTAATTCTAAGACACATTCAAATTTTGTTGCCTCTTAATATCTAAAGCATTTTTTTCTATTTCTGATGATTTTATTTTAGTATTAACAGGAGTTGTCTCTATTTGGTTTTCAAAAATATTTACTTTCTTGAAAGAAGGGGTTTTAAGGGACCTAGAAGTCTCAGGTGGTATAGGACTTCTCTCTAGCTCTACTCAATACACAGCAGGAATCACTATGGGTAAAGTTTAACTTCACCCTTCCCTAGAAATTTGGTTAACCAAGCAATTATAATAAGTATAATTAAATTTCTGAGAACTATGTAATCACAAAGCTTGGTGGATGGTGTAAGGTTCTAGAAATTAATCAGCTCTTTCACAGATGCATACCACAGAAGATCCCTCCTGTAGACCAGGATAATTTGTGAATTCTGGAGAATCTGGCAGCCAAACAGAGCAATAAATAGGAGTTGTTTCTGATATGAGTCATTGTGGCCTTTGTATACACACACTCAGAGAAGAAAGCAATTTTTAATTTTTAACTACACAATTCATTCCAAATGCACACATATGTGGAAATAAGAAAAAAATACCCAGTGAGCATATATGTGTGATTTAAAGAACAAGTAAAACTTTGAACTCTTGGCTGGGCTCATGTAGATGACTAAAAACAATGTTCATGACATGCCAAGAAGTCAGCTATGTATGTACATTTATGTGTTAAATAAATATAGTGTGATCCATATTTTGAGTTAAGTAAAATTTAAACATATGTTTGTGCATGTTCCAGAGGCATTTTTTTAGGTGCATTTCATGGATGTGTTTCAGAGAAAGTGTCACAGAAATTCACATGTGGATGGGGTCAATACAAAAGCAAAAATAATACCTCAGTCCCTATAGAATATTGAATGGTTTTAGTGCCTCTGCTTGAATCCAAGCCAGAAATATCCTGAAATCCTCTGGCTAACAACATTATTTATAAATTTTTTTACTTTGAAATTCTTATTTCTAAAAATGCGGTAAGACTGGAGAACCCACCAGTGAACTTTACTATCATACTTCAGATCTGAGAGCAATCACATGTAGTTATCCATCATGCAAAATAAAGACAATTCCTGAAACTCATGAATTCTGGAAACAGAAAAAGATTTAGAGAAAGGGAAGTATACATTGAGGCTCTAATAACATTTACAGGCTTGACCTTTCAACTCTCATTTCAGCAGATGGATAGAAAAATCCTTACCATAGAAAAATATTCTCTAAGAACCTTTACTATTCAGGTAAATAAGACTTTTTAAAAATCACAATACTAACCTGGGGGAAAACATTCTGACAAGTTTCAAATGCAATGAAACTTTTCTACTTTTGAATTTTCAAAAAGATTTTGAGCCTGCTGCTGTTGGAAACCATCTTTGGAAAAATCAAACTCTGTTTATAAGAAAAAATATTTTAAAAATATACAGTGACTACCTCCTGCCTTGCCTGCCACCCACAAAACTATCCTTAAATTAGTAAACTTAATAAATAATGTTTCCCTAAAATTTATATGGATTAAAATACCAAGTTGAATATATCATAAAGTTTACTTTGAAACTTTTAAACTTATTGTCTGTGAATCCATATATTAATTATGTGATAAATCTATCAAAATAAGTTTGGCATACTGGGGTACAGTGTATGAGGTGACAATAGAGCATTATTTAGCATGTCTCATGTTGAAATAATTTATGAAATTGAAAATAGTGTTCTTTTCAGAGTTCATTTTTATTTCTAACATAAATTCTAGGCATATGCTCAAAAGTATACAAAGTCTTATAAACAAGATTCCTTATGCTTCATCTAAAATATTTATTGATGAAATGATATGCTGTCTGAAAGTTTCTTCAAAGTATTCCAGAGATAATGGTTAAGGTTAGGATGGTTTACAGAAGAAACAAGATTGATGATGGTTAATAATTGTCAAAGTGATATAATAAGCACATGTGGGTATGTTATACCACTCTGTCTTACTTTAAAATGTTATATAATAATTTTTAAAAATATTATGCAGATATTAAATGCAGCATTATTTGTTGAAGAAAAAGAATGGAAATAAGCTAACTATCCATCAATAGAACAGAGCCCTGGCTATTAAAAATATATTACAAACTTATATTACCAAAATAGTACACAGCTCTTAAAAGAAAGAATATATCTATTTGAGCTGGTATGACTATAATAAAGTGGAAGGTGCATAAGTGAGCATAATGTGTTTTTATTTGTGGAAAAGATAGAAAAACTGATATTTATCTTTTGTCAATAGATAAATAGACTTACTAGTTTTCTAGTGTTGTGGTAACAAATTGCCCCAAACTTAATGGCTTAAGACAAAATAAATGTATTCTGAGGGTCAGAAAACCAAAATAGGTTTTGCTAGCCTAAAATCAAGGCTTTGGATGGGGTATATTCCTTCTGTATGTGCTAAGAGAGAACTCATTTTCTTACTTTTTCTAGCTTCGAGAGGACACTTTGCATTTCTTGGCTCGTGACTCCTTCCACCATCTTTAAAGCTGGCAGCATAACATCTTCACATGTTGTCTGACTCTGACTCTCCTATCACCTTATTATAAAATAAGTACCTTTGTGATTTTATTGAGAACTGGATATTCCAGAATAATATTCCCATTTTATAATCCTTAAATTAATCACATCCACAAAGTCCCTTTTCCCATGTAAGGTAGCATATCATTGGGTTTTGGAGATTAAGATGTGAATATCTTCGGGAGGGACATTATTTTGTCCATCACAGATACGTAAATATATATCTTTCTAGAGATAATAAAAACTAGTAATATTGGATTTATCTGGGGAGGGAGACTATGGCACTGGTGGTCTGAGATAGGAAAGATTTACTATTTATTGTGTATCATTTTGCACTTTGAATTTTTCCCTTGTGTATGCATTATTTTAAAGCACTGTATTTAAAAGGTCACCAAAATAGTAGATCATTTAGATGATTTTTAGGAAGATATAATTTTACCTAACATAGAAATATAAGAGTAAGAAGTTATAGTTTTTAAAAAAATTGACTTTAATACAAAAAGGAGCCTTTTGAGGTTGAACATTATTTTTTTTTAATTTTGTTTTAAGTAGGCCCCTCACCCAAAGCAGGGCTTGAACTCATCACCCTGAGATCAAGAGTCACATGCTCCACTGACTGAGACAGCCAGGTGCCCCAGATGTTAATTTTAAATATTCCTTAAATTCTGAAATTTTGGTAGCCTTTGTCTCAATTTATATTAATATGAATACAATCTTCTTTAAACATGAATGTACAGTTAGAAAATTTAGCTATAAATTTAAAAAATAGTCATGAGGCTAGAATTTACTTCTTCATTACCTTACATATTAGCTTCATTCAAATGAGCATATTGTTCTCAGAAATACAAAAGAGAGAAAAGTCGAGTAACAACAGAAAGGAATTTATTATGGCCCATCCCGGTTATCACCTCCACTCTCAGGTGCCATGAAGAGATAGATGCAACAGCGTAGGAGAACAGAAATGTGATCTCCTTTGTGATTAAGAGAACAAAAGTGGCACTAACAGCCATTCTGTTCCGTGAAGATGGATAGCGTATATGGAAACAGGGCAGCTGAGGAAGGATCTTTAAAGGCTTAAAAGTTTAGAGGGAAGAGTCAGAACCAAACCTAAATGGGCCATGAACAACAGTGGATGGGAGGCAACAGTACTGACTGTGGCATGTGCAGTTCGGTTTGCTAAGTTCTAACAGAAAAATGACCATAAGTCATGGACTTTATTTCCCTCCCTGTAGTTCTTAGTACTTTTGTTTTTTTACAACCAACAAGAAACTGCAACAATCCAATCCCTTTCCGTTGTTTTACTCCTGTTTCCCTAGATGTCAAATGTTACAATGAGAACATCAGTTTTAAAGGTTGCTTTGTTTCCGGTTTTGATCATTAATATTCTGCACACCTGCTGCAGGAAACATAAAATGAGATGTTCAGATTCTAATTCATATAGATGAATTAATGAAGGAGTCAGAAAAAGGTCCTAACTTAGATACCAGATTCATAAGAAGTTGAACAATGTCATGTCTCATTGTGAGATTAATATCCCAGTTGCAATTCCTCCTGCAACTTCATTCTTAAATCTTATTAAAATATTTTAAGAGGCTTATAAGAAGTTAAATATTCATTCATGTATGACTGCCAAATTTGTACTTAATGACAATTTTGCATTCTGTGTCATATGAAGAGGTAAACAAATCGTGTTTAGATTTAAAAAAAAAAAATCGTACCACCACTTCCCTTAAGGAGTATCATGGTAAGATGATTCACAAAATACTAAAAACTTTTTTTCAATTAACAATTCATTGCTATTTCTATTTTTGTTTCAATTATTAGCTTTCACTGCTCCCTTTCCTTTTGGTCTCTTACGGACTTTGAGATGACTTGCACTCAAAGCCTGCTGAGAAAGGCAGGCTGGGAAAACCACAGGAATTTCCCACAACCACTACACCCAGAGTGCAGCAGAGTTTGCAGCTATCTGAGCTGTAGGGCCTAATGTGTCTGCTGGCAAACAGGATTCAGTATTTTACCCTTTCTCATCCCTTCTCTCCTGGCACCAGCCATGCTGTGGAATTCCAAAAGTGTCTCATAACACTATTCAATTTTAAATCAGTCTTCATAAATCTCTTTCATAGCTTCATCTACTTTCATCGGCAATTTGTGATTGCCCTTTCAAAACCTTTGACAAATTTCTTCCTCATAGCTGTCCTTGTACAGCAATTTTCACTGACAATGAGATGAAGTCTGTTGAACCTCTGAATGCCAGCCCTTCCACCACATTCTTGTGTCATTACAGTTATAAACTCATCCTCCCAGCACACATTCTCTGTGGGCAGGCAAAGGAAACTAAGACTTCCAAGTGATCTTTATGAGTTGTATGTAAAAGTGATATCCATTATTTGAGCTGTATTTTTATCCAAGCAGGATTTCCATAAAAACTGTGGTCTGCTTTACATTTGGAAGAGGTAGTCAACACTTAATCATACTAACCAGTTCCTGAATAACAGTAGATAAACCAGAGTAAGGACTTGAGAGAACTCACTTTGCAAGCATGACCTAGTAATTAGGTAGGGGCTAGTTTGTACTGATTGTCATCACACAAGCAGCCTGAAAGGTTCTGCACCATCCTTGATGATGTTCTTGTTAAAGGGTAGTAGGGGAAGAGGAGATGAGGTCAGAAGAGGCTGATCATCTCCCTCCCTCCCTCCCCATCAGCTTGACCCCAAGGTTCTTGTCACCATCAGTGAGCATCAGTGCTAGTCAGCTTTATTACTGAGTCAAGTTCTCATACTAGGAATAAAGCTAGATACCCCACGATGATGGAATTGACTTTTATTTTGTTTTAAAATCTATTATTGGATTAAGTCTCACTTTTCCCCTTTAGCCTAGCTTTATGCCCACCATTTCCTTTATTCATCAAGATTCATGATACTTTGTTTTCAGGGATGGTGATAACAATAACAAATGTTAATATTAAACTTTTCTATGTAAGTACTTTATTCTTTAATTTAAACTCACAGTTGGGATTTTAATCTTCACCATTTTATAGAAAATGAACTGAGACTTATAGAAGGGTAGATGTCTAAATTAAAGGCACTCAACCATTTCATAGGGAGTCACTAAAGCCCAGGATTTTTATTCCAAAGCCCTCTGCTGCTTTTACTATGTCATAGTAGCTTTCCTTGATGGAAGAAGATGACCCATTCAGGGAGATTCTTATTCATGTAGAATCAGTTTCAATTCTAAATGTGAATCCCTAAAATATACCTCATTAAAAAAAAACTTAAATAAAATATACTAATTCAATAGCTTCTAAACATAGTAATAATGTTTTACTAAATGCTAATGTCCATAACTAATGTTGATTTTTAAAATTCTGTTTAAAACATTTGAATGACCTGCCTATGGATTAGAAAACTGTTTTCCTGTGCCTGTAGTATCTATAGCAAAATCTGCTAAATTTGTTCTGAAGACTCCTAATTCCTAAGAAGAATGCATACAGCAGAAAAACAGCTTAATTTTCTTAAAGAACTTAGATATCATACTTGGATTTGCTCCCTGAGACATCAGGAAAACTTCACACAAAGAAAACAAGGGAAGAAAATAAATTTGTTACTTAATTGTGACATTTTATAAACACTTGGTGACTCAAAACCAATATAAAAAATATACTCTAGAAAAAAAAGCAAGAGCTTATGATACTACTATGCTGTTAAAGAAATGGAGCAAACATTTATTGAACACATATTATACAGACACTCATAAAATTAACAGAAATTTACAATCCTAACAGAGTGTCTCAATTTCAAAGGAATTGAAGAGCTTTCCACAGGTCTTATAAACTCTTAATGGCAATTATTAATGGCTAATTAATATATAAGTCTAACACATTAAAAAGTCTCTGATCTTTTTACTGAGTCTTTTCAGCCATCATGATAATACTGTTTTCCTCAAATATTGTTTTCTACTCTGCAAATGAAAAATTAATAATTTCCACAAAGTAGTAGAAATAATTCTTTAGTAAGCACCCCCCTTCTTCTAGCAGGGCCCTGACCATAATCATCACCACTTCCACACCCTACACTTTCCTTCCTGCTGTCTACTGATATCACCAGCATAGAGACTCTTTTAGATATGGTCTCCTCAGATTATTACTAGAGTTCTAGTTCCAATAAAATTTATTTTACTAGCACCATAGCCCATTAAAAACTTGCTTGAGCCAGGTGACACTCGAATGGTGGGTATTTATGTACTGCAGTCTAACTGAATAGTTGTGTTCTCTAAGTTGGGTTATAACCAGAAATTCCACTGGAGAAAGGGCAAAGCTATTTCAGCCTCTCATTCACAAACACAGGTATCCTGAGTACAAAAGCCATGGAAGCAGGACCTGAGTTCCCCAAACCATCATTGTCCAAAAACACCAGTGGATCATAGACATGTTGAAGGGTGACTTTTCTACTTTTCTGTTTCTCTCTAGGAAGCCAGATGGTATTACACATATTTAAGTTTAAATCCCAGGTTCAGCTTTTATCAGCCAAGTGATTGAGATAAGCATTGACTCTTTCTCTCTCTCTCTGAAACCCTATTTTGCTTTCATCTGTAGAATGATAAGACCAACTACTCTGGGTTGAAGTTTAAGCAAGGTCATGTATGTAGAGTGCCTAGTAAAATACCTGACCCAGAGAAGATATTCAGAAAATATCCAGTCTTCATATCTAAGTTTGCAAATAATGCCATTCACTGACAAAATGTGGCATATTGTCCTATTTTCATGATGCCTATCCTAGTATTGGAAGGCATTCATTGGGATCCCTGGGTGGCACAGTGGTTTGGCGCCTGCCTTTGGCCGGGGCACGATCCTGGAGACCCGGGATCGAATCCCACGTCAGGCTCCCGGTGCATGGAGCCTGCTTCTCCCTCTGCCTGTGTCTCTGCCTCTCTGTCTCTCTGTGACTATCATAAATAAATTAAAAAAAAAAAAAAGGAAGGCATTCATTTCAAATGATTAATTTACCTTTTTTTTTTTTTTAAGATTTTACTTATTTATTCATGAGAGACAGAAGAGAGAAAGAGAGAGGCAGAGACACAGGCAGAGGGAGAAGCAGGCTCCATGCAGGAGCCTAACATGGGACTCGATCCCGGGTCTTCAGGATCATGGCCTGGGCTGAAGGTGGCACTAAACCGTTGAGCCACCCAGAGCTCACCCGGGCTGCCCAATTAGTTTACCTTTAGAAAGGAATGATTAAGTTTTTTCTACTGACCAAGATGACTTATGTTAAGATGCAGAAGTGGAAAGGGAAAAGACAGAGGTCTGGAAGAGAAGACAATGCAGTATTATGACAAGCAAAGTGATGTGGTTAATAGTACTGGCAATAAAAATGATTTGGGCAGTTACGATGTGGTTAATAGTACTGGCAATAAAAATGATTTGGGCAATTACAGAATCAATAAAGGAAGAATCTCCTGCCTGAGCAAATATTCTCTAACTGAAAGATACCTGTGAATTTGTGGATCATGTTAAGCCACCATGGATTTCAAAACTGACTAAAGACCTCAAAAACAGAGTAATCACTCAACTTCTGTTATTTTAGTGTGACATCTTATATATGAACTGTAATGGAGAAATCCATGTTTTGTTATAATATACTTAAAAATGCTAAAGACATCTGTGCCCATTTGTACACAACACAGCAAGAGTGCAAGAGTAACTATCAGCACATGTACGTCAGCATGGATACAGCAAATGAAGCATGGTATGCAATGAACTGTAAATACCATCCCTCAGATTATACGTTTGCCATTTTTCTGGTCTCTAATAAAGGAAATAAGTGAAGTAATTAAAGCCTATAAGCTTTTCTGGGTAAGTTTTATGCATTAAAGAAGTGGAAAAAATTATCCCTACTATACGATAACTAGGAAAAAAGAAAAAAAATTCCTAGTGCCAATGGATACTAATGGACCAGGACCCACAAATGTATTCAAGTACACAAGAAAAGACATGAAAGAGTAGAACTCCTTGAGTTCACAAACCAGGATTTCGGCAGGCTTCCTGTGGTGTTCCAGGTCACACAATGCCCATAGAGCACCCACGCTGAAATGGCATTAGGCAACTCCAATACCACATCTGAATGTGCTGAATCCACACAGCTAGACTTCAGGGATTTGAACTATGTTCTAGAAAGTGGTGACATTTCTGGTTGTCAACAACTTTCTTCTTCATAATCCAAACACAGATAAAGTGAACTTTGGAGATGCCCAGGCCAAAGGAAGATCAATTAAGCCTTTAAGTCTAAAAACTAGGGATCTGTCACAGTTTCTAATAATTGTGCTGTGACTACCTCTACAGCAGGGAGTATGCTACTGCCAGAAACATAAGCCAAGATAATGCTTCCAGATCCTGGTTTAATCTTCAGTTACCTCATTCACCCACCCTTCACAAACCTTCACCTTGGCAAATTTGGGTAAGTGAATTTGGCACAAAGAATTAGCTTTAGGCCAATCTGTGAAGCTCATGAAGGTTGACTGCAAACACTCTCAACTCTTTTCCATCATCATCTTTTACTTCTATTTTCCATAACCCCCTACAGAGTTTTAACAAGCCTTCTATGTACCCAAGAAAAATCTAACTCTCCTGGGTTTTATTCTGTAAGCAATACGGTAAATTGGTTTAATCAACAACTTGTTTCTAAGCAGTTAATATGTTCAGAGCCCTGGATGCCTGGGTGGCTTAGCATTTGAGCATCTGCCTTTGTCTCAGGGAGTGATACCGGCATCTCAGGATCGAGTCCCATGTTGGGCATGGAGCCTGCTTCTCCCTCTGCCTGTGTCTCTGCCTCTCTCTGTGTGTCTCTCATGAATAAATGAATAAAATATTTAAAAATATATATGTTCAGAGCCCATTGGAAGCACTAGGAATACAATATTGTTAAGACCTCATCTATCCTATCCTAAATGACTTTAACAGTTAGTTTGGAGGAGAAGATAGACATATGAAACAATTGATGAGAAACAGTAGACAATAAAATGTTAATGTGAGTCATGTCCCATGTGCCAAAGGACTTAAAGAAGTAAGAGATCAGAACAAGACTGCAAATTGAAATGATTTTGGGGTGGGGAGGGAGACCATAATTGAACTTTGAAGAATGAGAATTATGTGATATATGGAGAAAGCATTCCAGATGGAAAACAATTAAATCATATAAGAATAAAATAGAGGTTAGTGAATTTGATACTGCACTGCTTAACAAAAATGTGGCTTATTATTGAAGTTTCATTTCTTCAACTCACACAGACACTAAATAGCTAGAACAATATTTTTCAGGTGAAAAGCTTTGATAATCCTTGAATTTATGCCTTCTTGAGGATTGTCTAGCCCCCCTGTATACATAGGCAAGCACTAGACAGCTCCAAAACCAGAACCCTCTCTGGAAATACTCACCTGGACACCAGAGAAGGTAACATGCCTTTTTAGGATCAGATATGGATCTAAGCCTATTTGCTTTTGTTGCTTTATCAAGAGAGAGTGCTTCCTCTTAAACCAATCAACACACCACATACACAATTTTATTTTATATGTTTTGTTAAAGATTATGTATACAATGGAATATTACTCAGCAATTAGAAACGACAAATACCCACCATTTGCTTCAACGTGGATGGAACTGGAGGGTATTATGCTGAGTGAAATAAGTCAATCGGAGAGGGACAAACAGTGTATGTTCTCATTCATTTCGGGAATATGAATAACGGTGAAAGGGAATATAAAGGAAGGGAGAAGAAATGTTGGGAAATATCAGGAAGGGAGACAGAACATAAAGACTCCTAACTCGGGGAAACGAACTAGGGGTGGTGGAAGGGGAGGAGGGCGGGTGTTGGAGGGGAAGGGGTGACGGGCACTGAGGTGGACACTTGACGGGATGAGCACTGGGTGTTTTTCTGTATGTTGGTAAATTGAACACCAATAAAAATTAATTAAAAAAAATAAAAAAAAAATAAAGATTATTTTTTAGGTATCTTAACAGAGTAAAAAAACAAACAAAAAAACCCTGTGAATACATGACATTTTCACCTGAGAAAAATATTAATGCTTTGCTACACATTAGCCATGTTTATAGGACACTAAACAATAAGTTAAAAAGTGAAAAAATTTAGTCACAATACCTTTTGGCAGCAAATAGAGAAAAAAATGTAAAAACCCAGTTGCTTTTTTGAATTCAGAGCCAATTCAGAGGTTGGCTTATTTTTAAGCTAAACTTAATCAAACAGGTATTTCTGACATGTTAAAAGTCTTTCCACATGCAACTACTGTCGGGACTAAAGAAAGGCGTTTTTTTAAGATTATGTATTTATTTGAGAGATAGTGAGAGAGAGCACAGCAGAGGGAGGAGCAGAGAAAGAGGGAGAAGCAGAGTCCTCATGAGCAGGGAACCAGATGTGGGGCTCTATCCCAGGACCTCAAGATCATGACCTGAGCCAAAGGCAGAAACTTAACAAACTGAGCTACCCAGGTGCCTCCAAAACAAGGCTTTATTATGGGGAATTAGTAAAATGCAGATTCCAGTTCAATAGGTCTGGGATTGGGCCTGAGAGTATGCATGTCTGGAGCATGGTTTTAAATTTTTCCTGCTAATATTCACTTTGTATTTTGTTTTATATTTCAAAATGGATAGGCTTTACAGGATAAAATCCTAATAATAAATATCCTTTGTCAAAGTACACCTCCCTCAAAATATCTAGTGCATTCTAGTGTATGAGGGAAGCAGAGAAATCCCCTAAGTAGATAATAGCAGAGTAGAGACACCACCTTTAGGTCCAATCCAATTCAATCCCACTGACCTGCTGAACCTCCAGAAAGTACTTGGATAATTACTGTGAAAGATTTCCCTACTGTCTCCTCCCAGAAGATAAGCTCCATAAGGGCAGAAACTTTCTTGTTTGTGACTTTTTCCCCAGCACAGAAAACACAGCTTCATGTATAGTAGGCACTGAATGCTTGTTAAATGATTAATGGGATGAATAAATGGAAAGCAAAATTAATGACGCATGCCTCCACTCCACTAATTTTTCTTTCATATTAGCAATCCTTGGGCCCTTTACTAAAAGACTGTTTAAATCCAATTCTTCCAATAATACCTCATGCAATGGAGGCAGCTCAGGTTCCTTTGGGGGTTGAAAATCAATAACTTATCACATTTCTACAAGACAAAGTGAAAACTACGACACAACCTAGAGTCTGTTTTTCCATGAATATCTTAGCACATTGCTCTGAGCCAGACCCAGAGCTCAGTTTTCCTAATGTTTCTTAATTAACTTATGAAAGTACAAAAGCAGGTAAAAGCAAGTTCAATTTATCATGGAATTCAAGATTCACACATAGCTAACATTGAGTGTAACTGTTTTGTCTATCCTTTCTCTACTATTACTTGTCATGGTTAGAGTTAACAGGGAGAGAATACACTACTCTTCCTACTTGGGAAAAAAGAGACTTTTAAATAGCTATTGAGGAAACCAAGTGTGATAGTGTCCATAGAGCACTAAATTCTGTGTCTAGCATGTAATGGTAGTAAGCACTCAATAAACATTAGCAAATTTTAGTACTATTGTGTAGTATAAGAATTCTTTAAAATCAGGAAAAAACAGCAAAACAGTCGTAAAATATTAAATAGCACATCACTCCTGTAAGCATTGATAAGCAAGATGCTAGTGCTATTTGTTAGCATAAGCCTGTGGTGTGAAAACTATTACTGTCCTATTTAAAAGAAAGATGGCTTGCTTGAAAATGTTGGCTTCCATGTGTATTAAAATTGCACTTCCAATTTCAAGGATGCAATGCATCTTGATGTAATTACTTACAGTCTATCAATAATGTTGATGTCTAGCTGCCTGTGTTTCTTTTGTGTTCAAAATGTTGAGGTTTCTTAGAGGGTGGTCAGTAGCTACCAGGCTCAGTGAGAGAATCAACAGAGGGCCCATTTCCTAAGAAGACAATGCATTGGATGTAGGTAGGTAAATTTGTTGACTATGACCAAAGAACTCCAAGACTATTGCACTACAGATAATTTGCGTGACTCCTCCCACAGAAATCTGGGTACATCAATAAGGTCATATATCCAAGAAACGTCTCCTACACATTATCACAGATAATCCATCTGCCTGCACATCTGACTGGATTGCTCATACACTAGTCAGTATACTCAACACAGTCGTATATAGCAACCTGAACTGATGATCAGTTGGTTTAAATGATCAGTTTGATAAACCCAACCAGATGTTAGGAGAAACATTATAGGAAAAACTCTCATGGAAAGTCCTTTATCAAAATGCAAGATACAATCATATCACTTCATTTTATTGACTAGGAAATGAAGACCCCAAACATGAGGTGTGGCTCTGCTAGGAAATGGCATAGCTGGGATAATATTTTGTCTTCTTCCTGGTTTCTCATCTTAAGGAAGTATTCTCCTCACCTGCCACCACTTCTTCCATATATCAAGTATGTTTCCGTATCTTGGCTATTGTGAAATAATGCTACAATGAACATGGTATCTCTTTAATATGCTGTTTTTAATTCCCTTGAGATATATACCCACAAGGGGGATTCCTGTGTCATATGGTAATTCTATTTTTAATTTTTTAAGGAACCTCTGTCCTGTTTTCTGTACTGGCTGAACCAATTTATATTCCTACCAACAATGCTTAAGGGTTCTCTTTTCTCCACATCTTCACCATTACTTATTTCTTGTCTTTTTAATAATAGCCATTCTCACAGTAATGAGGTGATATTTCATTGTGGTTTTGATTTGCATTTCCCCGATAATCAATGATGTTGAGCACCTTTTCATTTACCTGCTAGTCATCTATTTGTGTCTTCTTTGGAAAAAAGTCTTTTTATGTCTTCTGCTCATTTTTTCAAATCACATTGTTGTGAGTTTTGCTATTGAGTTGTGTCATAGTTTTTAAATAATTGTGTCTGTGTCATTTGTTCAGAATGAACTCAGATTTTTTTAAGGAATCTATTATTCTATTGAATATCTGTCTCTTTGCTCTTCTTCCCAAAGGGAAATCCAGAAACAAAAAGAGAGGAGGACCTTACTTAGACTGTGTAATAGTCTGACTCCACATCTGATATTTGACTACAGACAGTTGTCTATCCCCACCGCTCCTCCTCCCTTCAGCTCCACAATTGGCAAGCTGATAGAATAGTTCAGGTGTTTCCTTCTTTGGTGCCAGGAGAAAGTTCAAACCAATTAAGCCCCTATCCTCAAGGGAACCCTCATCCCAGCACTACTCCCTAACCACAATAAAAACCCTAATCAGCCTCCTTTCCCTACTCTCAAACTTCTTTTCCTACTCTTACACTTCCCAAACCCTATTTGGACTGCTAGGAAGCTACCTTGGTCTCTCATGAGTAATTAACCTTTAGCACCCTGTTGGTGCATGCATGGCATCATATGTCAGGACATCTGAACCAAATTTGGGGTGGAGTTTATTTTGTCTCTATGGGGTGTTCCGACAGACTGCCTCTAGGCATACATATAGCCAATAGCAAAGAGGAGAAAAATCTTTGATGGGATTTGAAATTGGTGTTTGAAATATATGAGTGGATTTCTAAGATTCAAAAGTAATTTTAAAAATTAATAGGTAAAATTTTTTTTAATTAGGTGAAAATATGAGTGAAAAAATAGGTGAGACAGGTGAAGGTGGTTATGAGGTACAAAATTCTAGTTATAGAATACATAAGTCACAAGGATGAAAAGTACAATGTAGGGAACATAGTCAATAATATTGTAATAATTTTGTATAGTGACAGTGACTACACTTATTGTGGTGAGCATTAAAAAAATTATAAAACCTGCTCATTTTTATTAAAGGACTGGAAACAAATAATATACTAGAGCATAGTTGGAAGCAGTGATTAGAGAAAAAAGTATTTTAGATTCCAAGTTGTGGACATTCAGTTAAAAAGTTATATTTATATTAGAAAGAAAAGCAATTTCAGTTCAAGTGATTTGATATCTATGCTTTTAGGATGACAAGGTTTGTTCCACCTAAATAATCACTCTGTGGAAATGAATAAACAGTATGACAGAAGTCTCTCATGAATGATCTACATTTTCAGTAATGCCAGAGTCATGTGATCTAGGAAAAAGGCCAATTACGCTTTTGGATGCTCTATCACAACACATAGCCTAATTATTCACAAATCAAATTTTCTTAGAATTTCTAGGGTTTTCTATAAAGACTCATCATACTCATCCATTTATATAAACTACAAAAGAGTCTGTTGCCTTAACTCCCTATCCCCACAATCTAATATAGTGCTTGGCAAACAAGCCTCATTCAATAAATATTTGTTAAGTGAAACTCATCAAACAAGATTTGTTGAATATCTAAATGTCAGACATTGTTCTAAATATAGATGCTAAATATTTTTGATTCTTTAAATACAGAATATTTTAAATAAGAATTAATTGGATGTATTTGGTTACAATGATTTCCTTTGCCCTAAGAGTGTTCCGGAATACAAAGATGGGTGGCTAGAAGTCATGATTTATTCTATGACTTAAAATCCCTGACCAAAATATTGAAAGGCTGAGGGATAGGCAGCTGGCCAAATCAGCCCAATTGCAATCATCCTCCAGAGATTTTTCTAACAGGAACAATGACAAAAAAGGTGGCCAGGCCAACTTTGGTCATAAAGGATATAGAGCTCAAGAGGTACAGACTCTTTATCCTGTGGAGGAAGCCAATCTTCAGTGGAAGAGAGTGAAACTGGCTACAGCTAGAAGAGCACATTGATAGGTCACATCAGTAGCACAGTTCCTTACTCATCCCTATATGTGTACCTTTTACCTTGTGACTCTACAGTTTTCACAAGAAGCCAGAGTCTATTTACTCATCCCTTGAATCTGAGCTGGGCTATGCAGCCAATAACAAATAGTCTATAGAATGAAGACATCACAGTGAGCTAGTTCCTAGGCTTCATGTGTTTTTATTCTTGCTCTCATGCCTCTGTCACTGCTATAAAAACAGGTCTATTCAGCTATAGAGTTAAATACCCTGGTAGCTTAAGCTGACAGCCAGAAACCCTCAGATGCATGAGTGAGCCCAGGTGACATGTGCAAAGCTGTAACTGATTTCAGACATAAAATCAATAAATACTTACTACTATGTATCACTAAGTATATAATAGCATTATTGCACAGCATTTTTATGGGCATAACCAATACAATCCCATATATATATATTATATATAATATAATTATATATAATTATATATATATGTCCATTATATATATATGTCTGACATTTACAATCCCTATATATATATATATATATATATATATATATATATATATATATATATTGGCCATTTGGATATCCTCTTTTATTAAGTGTCTATTCAAGTTCTCGGATGGGTCCAAGAAAAGTTATAAAGTTCTGATTTGTTGGGCTTTTTGTTATTCCAAGGGTAGAAGTTAAGCTCTCTCTAGATCTCTACATTCCTGAATCAACCACAACCGTACATCTCCTGACATTTCATTCTCCTCTAAATTCAGTATTTGGATAATTCATGGGTCTGTTTTTATCATGTGGGGTATTTTTTTTCTTAATTGCCGGTCACATATTCTGCCTTTTCGTACATCTAGTAATTGTTTATTGCACGGAGGACATAGTGTAAATAAAAGAATTCTATGGGCTCCAGATGATATAATCTACCACCAGATAGAATTCCCCCATTCCTTAGGATAAGGACTGACAAGCTCAATCCAAATCAGAGACTGAGCTATGTCAGGGTTCTGTCTATAACTAGCCTTCTCTGTTATACACGACCCTTCCAGGATTTTGAATGAGTGTCCTTCTCAGCCCTGAGACTCTGGGCAGGTTTAGAATTCCCCTTCAGTATTTCACAGCTTACCTCTGTCTGCCAATCCCCACCTACTTTCAAAATCTGGTATGTATCTTGAAAACGAGATTAACAATGTCTTAATTCTGGATGCTACTTGTAGTAAGTTCTGTTTCCTAAGAAGCAGAGACTGTGAGACTGCAGAGATTTCACACTACCTTGTAATAGTTTCAGCCTAGATTCTCACAGTACTAGACCTTAGCCTCTCTTGTTTCTGGTTTGTCACACCAGCCTTGCACAATCAGTGAAAGGTGTGCTGGTTTGTCTCTGCCTCCAGCAAGTCCTAGGTGAGAACCACTGAACATCATCAGTTCACCTCAGAGAGTTCTTTCACTTCAATCATGGATCATCTAGTCCTGTTGTTTTTAAAGCTCTCTGATGTCTTTACAAAATGATTTTATAATTTCTCTGGCCTTTTCCACTTACTTCCATGGAGGCATTGGCCTGTCATAAACTTATACATGCCATCCAAAAATAAACATCTCCTGCATCTATTCTTAACAAAGATTTTCAGAAAAAGGAAAAAACTAGCTAAGCTTGAATATGTTATTTTACAGAAACAAATTGGGAATATGTTTACATAAAAGTTTAAAAACTCTGATTAATCAAAAGATATTTTCCCCTTAGAGTTTGGAAATATCTTAAATATAACAATTTTCCTAAAAGTTTAAAAAATACTGTGAAACACAGGCTCAGTTTAAAACATGTGCCTTAGTTGTAACACCTCTAAAACCTAATTTTTACCTTCTTTCTTTATTCTTCTATTAACTATACAGATCAACTAATTTCTTTTAATTGCTTTGTATTCACATTATTGTAAATTGCTTATAATTTACAGCCTAATGAGTTGACCTCCTTAAGTCAATGTTTTTAAAATATCTATAAATATTTATATAGCATTTCAATATTTCAGTATTTCTAAGGAAAGACATTGATATTAAAGTAGTATGTCTTTCTTTTCTAAAAACCAATAATACATACATCAACTTAACCTTGATTTTCTTCTTTGCATCTTCTCTAAAACAACACTCCACTTATCACATGGTTATTAATTAAAAATTCTACAGAGGAGATGAAAGAGACCATTCATATTGTAAAGCACATTTTATGAGAAAGACTGAGTAAATATCTCCTTTATCCTCTCAACTCCACATTAAAAAATACACACAAAAGATATTAAAGACCATTATACTAATATTTTTATTATGCAGATAAAATTATGCAGGGTTTTGATACAAAAATGATATGCATATATTTGAGTGTGTTTGGAGACAATATCCATGGGTCTCATATATCTGCACATCTTATGAGAAAAGTATGACCACTACCCTTTGTTCCAAATTATCATTTCAAGAATGTTTATATAGGGGCACCTGGGTGATACAATCATTTAAGTGTCTGACTCAGTTTCAGCTCAGGTCATAATTTCAGAGTCCTGGGATTGTGCCCCACATTGGGCTCCATGCTCAGCATGGGGTATGCTTTAGATTCTCTGTCTCCTTTTCCCTCTGTCCCTCCCCCTGCATGTTTTCTCTCTCTCTATCTAAAATAAATAAATAAATCTTAAAAAAATATTTGTATAGTGAACAGTCTTGGAAAATAAAAAGGTTTCTCTTTAGAAAAATGGTTCTCAACTGAGAGTAGATTTTGTCCCTCACAAGACATTTGGCAATTTCTAGGGACATTTTTGATTGCCATGACTAAGGATGTTCCTGGCATATAGTGGGCAGAGGCCAGGGAGCTGCTAAATATCCTACAATGCACAGGAAAGCCCCCAAATCAAAGAATAATCTGGCCCAAAATGTCAGTAGGGCTGAGATGGAGAAACCATGCTTTAGAGTAAAGAGCCACCATGCTTGCTGTCCATTATAAAATATTTAGGTTCCCTAAGTTCGGGATTCCTCTCTTAAAATGCATCCTATCATCTGGGCAGGTGTCATCTGGTCATTTTTGTATCACTTGTGAATTTGGGGCTCAGAGTAATTGTGCGAAAGCATTGACATTTTTTGCTGCAGTTAGTAATTTACTATGTCATCTCTGAGCCAGGAGATGCATGTCTTCTACCAGCAATTATGAAACTATGGCACCCTGATTAAAATCAGAGTAAAATTTTAAAAAATAAAAGCAAAGTAAAATTGCAGACCTTTAACATTTCTGGATATACTATTTTATATTTTAGGTAATAAAAAATAAATGCAAAACCAAACTGCTTTTGAAAAACCTTTCAATCTAGATGGCCTAAAAAAGAACTAGTTGATTAACTTTGTATGCACTTTTATCAAACTATACTAAAATTAGACAACCCAACAGAAAAATGATCAAAGATATGATCACATGATTTATACTTTTTATAATAATGGAATTCAATGTATTTAGGAAAATGTCCTTGTTTTTAAGTTGTAAATAAAGTTTTTATGACCAAAGTATCACAAAGAGTCCCTTTTACTTTTAAATACTTCCGGAAAAAAAAATATGTGTGTGTGTGGGCATGTGTATGGTGAGAGAGCTCAAGAACATGGCAAATGTTAGAATGTAGTAAATCTAGGTAAAAGATACAGAGATGTTAACTGTAGTATTCTTATAAGTTTCCTATGTGTAAACTGTTTCAAAAGGAGGGGAACATAAACAGATGACATAGGTCTATGCTCAATAGTTTAAGACTGCACACTAAAACTATGATTTACATTTTAAAAAGATATAGCTATCTAAAAAAATAAAAAATAAAAAAAATAAAAATAAAAAGATATAGCTGGCTTAAAAACAATAAAAAGATCTACCTTATTAATTTTTAAAATACAAATAAAATGAGGGTTTTTTTATTTCTATGATTGGCAAAGAATGTTGCAGTTTGATCATAATCCAATACTGATGAAGCTTGGAGAAAAGATATTCTTATCCACTTCTGATGCGACTATGACTTAGAGTATACATTTTGGAGGAAAAATTTGAACAATTAATTAGAGTTTTTTAAATGCTCCCACCTGTTCTTTCATCAATTGTTGATGCACCAAGGACATGATTTCATCTATATAACCCTCATGTTCAGAATGTTTAAACTGAATCTAATCATTTGAAAAATTCAAATTGTAGAACATTCTGGAAAACAATTGATCTGGACCTTAAAAATACGTCAATGTCATGAACAACAAAAGTGGCTGAGGGACAGTTTCAGGTTAAAGAGACATGAAAATTATCTCCTTCTTAGTGCAGTAGGCAGCACATCAGTCTCCATAAAGAGACATGACAATTAAAAAATTAAATTAAAAAATTAAAATTAAATAAATGCACATAGTCTTTAATCTGATAGTAACATTACCAAGGTTTTACTCTATAAACTCTACTGAGGATATCTCAAAATCATCAAGCACAAGCATGTTCATAGTATGGTTTCTTATCACAGGAAAAAAATAACAATCTCGATTTATATCACTAAAGCAATGGTTAAATGTTTCATGAATCCAGTTACATAATGATATGTAGACCATTTTGCTGAAAAAATGGTCTGGGTATGTATATGCTATTAGAAAAAAACTGCAACATTTTTTAGTAAGTGGGGGGAAAATATAGTATAGTATATTATATAGGTACCCTTTTTTGGAAATAAGATACAGACAGATGTGGATAGATAGATGCAGGAAGACATAAGGTTGGTGTTTGGGAAACTGAAAGAGTAGATGGCACAGGCTGGTTCTGAAGGCATAGAGTTTTGAATCAAAAGCAAAAATTTCTGTGGCCATACATAGGTGCAAGAATGAGAATAATGGCATGGAATAAAAGGGAAAAGGATATAAGATAAAACAGTCTCTGAATGACCTGCATTGTATCAACTTGAAGTAGCTCTTAAAACTTTATCTTTGCAGGCCTCTCACCGCCCCCCACCACTATCCTTACCCTCCCTAATTTTCTGGTTCAGCATCTCTGACTCCCAGGGTTCAGAAATTGGGACTTCCAACAAGCATCCCAGGTACCCTCGCCCTCACAATGTTTGAAAACCAATAGTGGCTCTCAGTTTTATGAATATGGTGAAACCATCTAGCCAGAATCTCTTGATTGTTTTTCCTCCTGGCTGCACCATCCATCTGTTCAAAGTCCACCCAAGCTTTTCCATCTCTCCTGCATAAAGGAAAAACTATCCCCACTCTTTGCCAAGGTATTTTTAACTCCACCTGTTCACGATCAATACTCCCCATCTCTTGTAGTTCACTCAGCAGTAAACAGAAAGAACCACCAGATCACATTTTTCTGGGCCTGAAGATATGGTTAAGTCCATCTTTCAGGTTGTTTTAAATTATGGCCAAAGTGGCAAGATAAATAAGTGGGAAATATCAGAAAGGGAGACAGAACATGAAAGACTCCTAACTCTGTGAAATGAACTGGGGGTGGTGGAAGGGGAAGTGGGTGGGGGGTGGGTGTGACTGGGTGACAGGCACTGAGGTGGGCACTTGACTGGATGAGCACTGGGTGTTATTCTATATGTTGACAAATTGAACACCAAAAAAAAATAAATTTATTTAAAAAAATAATAAAATAAAATAAAATAAAAACAAAGTGGCAAGATAAAAGTTGAATGCAGTATAAAATAAGAAAAAAATTGACTAATGTTTAAACATCCACATTTAATATGCACAGCTGGGCCCTGGATGAGAAAAAGGAAAGCATTGGCAGAGATAAAGATAAAGACTGCCTCACAAACAGCCTCTTTCAGTTTAAAATGTGGAAGTTAGGTAAGAAAAATGTTCTGTGAGGACATCTGCAGTTCAGGATTGCTTTGCTTCAAATCTTCTGAGTACCCACAGTTACAATTGTCAGGGAGGTCCTGCAATAATGAAAGACCTGCCTGTAAGGTCTACTCATCTTTGCAGTATTGAGCCATTTTTACTATACCTAGTTTAGTAGGTATAGTATGATAGATCATTTTATAACTATAAAAGTAGAAGATTCCTTTCTATTAATTTTGCTAACCATTTGAAATACCATCCATTTAGATTTCCTCATATTTTGGGGCTGGGGGGGCGGTCAAGGGGTTTTTTTCGGTAGGCATTGTTAAGTATAATTTTGGGTACTTTTAGTACTAAAATGTTAATCATTACATTTTAAATGTAGTGTCCTTCAAGAAATTAATTGAAGGTGGGGTGCCTAGGTGGCTCAGTCGGTTGAGCATTTGACTCTTGGTTTCAGCTCAGGCCATGATCTCATGGGTCATGGCCCCATATTAGGCTCTGCACTCAGTGGGGAGTCTGCTTGAAGATTCCCTTCCTCTGCCCCTCCCCTGACTCGCGTTCTCTTTTTCTCTCTCTCTCAAATAAATAAATAAATCTTTAAAAAAAAAAAAAAGAAGCTAATTAATGGTAATGTCTATTAGATCTGAATAATTATTACTCAGTGTCCCTCCCAACTTGAAAATGTTCACTGACCTTTCCAGTCAAATTTTTCATACTATCATACTACTCAGTGTAGAATAGCAGTGCTTTGCCTGAACTGGTTCATCTTTATCATAACTGGTTCAACTTCATCACTTAGTCAATAATTCATCATACTGTCCTCTCTACCTAGATTTCCTATTAACTTTAAGCCAAATCTCTGGCCCACCTTTAGCAAAGGAAGCCTCAATCAAAAAACTGTAAACTAACCTCACCCGGTTTTGCTATTTTTTCATCTTTATTTTCTCTTTTGCTCAACTTGCTCACTCAGTTGTATCACATATTCTTTCAGAGTACCTTAAATAATGTTTGGAACCAATAGAATATAAATATATAAATTAGGCTCAAGCATTGCAAGAGTTCCCACTGAAACAAAGTTTTGCTTCTTTATGTTCATCTCCTCCTGGATGACAAAAATCATTCTTAAAAATAAAAATGTTTCAGGGTGCCTGGGTGGCTCAGTCAGTTAAGTGTCTGCCTTCAGCTCAGGTCATGATCTCAGGGTGATAAAGGGATGGAGCCCTGCTTTAGGCTCCCTGCTTAGGGAGGAGTGTGCTTCTTTCTGTCCCTCTGCCCCTCCTCCCTGCTTGTGCTTTCTCCCTTCTCTCTTGCTCTCTCTCTCTCTCTCTCTCTCTCTCTCTCTCTCATAAATAAACCTTTAAAAAACCTTTTAAAAATAAAAATGTCTCTTGGTGAATGCTTAGCCACTCACCAAGGCACCAGTATTGCTTATTCAGTAATACAAACTTGATATGACTATTTGTTCCCATCAATATCCCACATACACAAAGTGTGTGACTCCCTTTCCAGAGGCTAATCAGAAATCTTTATCTTCCATCTGCTGTTTGTTGACTGTTCAATGCTGCAAAATATTCCTAGGAAAACCCTAGAGTCACAAACTTCTTCTTTTCTTACATTTGTGGCATCAGCAATTAGGAAGGCACAAAACAAAAATAAACTAAAAATAAAATCTCACCAAGCAAGGCTCCTAAAGGGCAGCACTGACAGTTTTCCCTACCTGTGGCTGGCTGCTCTGTGGCTTTTAGCATTACCTGCCTTTTAGTGCCATGTCTTTATATTTGTACAGAAAAAGCATGCTTGCTCCCAGTCCTATTTGGCTTTCTGTTCTCGATAAAGCAATGCATTTTAAAAGGGTCTGTGCTCTTAGCTTAATATTATTCATCTAAGAACATTTCAACCTGGATGAGAAACCCAAATATGGGGCGGTATGTGCACAGATGATTTCAGGAGTACAAATCAGTGTGTCCTTTTAAGGGAGCTCCTTCGGCTCAGCAGCTCTCCCAACAATGTACAGCTGTGAGACTGCGACTTTTTCCCCAGGCTGGTAAGGAACAAGTGTCTTTGCAGTGACGCAGGAGGTCGAGCAGGAAGTGCTGGCTAAGTGTATTTGGTGACTCATATCCATTTGCTCTCCAGCTCACTTGCAGTTTGCTCATTAGCATCAGTGCTGGAGGCTAATGGATACTCAATAGGAAGTAATTTTTCTTTGTAAATGTCTGGTGAAAAATGGAAATGAAAACCCAAAGAGGGCTCTGTTTCTGACAAAGCTTTCCAAGGCTGACAGAGATTGTGTTTTGTGAGGTCTGGCTACAAGGTTCAGTGGTAAATTTCATGTTCTTAGGACTGATTATCTTCTTCCTAAGATAGGCTTTTGATCACAAAACAAATAGCATGAAAAAAATGAGTAAAGCTGAGTCAAAGAGGTCATATTTATCTCTAATGTCTATTTGTTTCCTTCAAAATTATTAGATGGACATTTTTAAATACCATGCATTCGTTAGGTATCCAAGCACCTAGTGGTATGTTTGTGAATGTTTGGCAACTATCTCTGGGGAAAAAGAAAAGGCCCCGATTTCCACTGTTTCCTGATTTCCATGATGTAAATACTCTCACCATGGCCAATTTCAAGCTACAACATGAGTCACTGAATAAAAGGTTGGGTGGGAGGAATGTAAACATTCAATCCTCTTGTGAGCTGGTAACTGCCAGTTCGACACCACGAGCCCTCTAAACACAAATAGAGGCTCATCTCCAGGAAATCAAAATATGATTCTGTTTGGCTGAAGGTGATAGATGATAGATAGATAGATAGATAGATAGATAGATAATAGATAGATAGATGATAGATAGATAGATAGATAGATAGATAGATAGATAGATAGATAGATGATAGATAATTTTTTTGAGTTTCCATATGTTTAAATCCTCATTCCTGATTCATTCTTGAGTCTGTCCAGTTGCCCTAGGAGTAATATTTGAAAGATAGAGAAATAATCAATTATTCTAATATAAAAACTGAGGCGTCCTCTGGTAATAGAAAGGTTAAAAAATATTGTTTGCACGATAGGACTCTTGCACTTAATACAAAGCCATTGACACACTAACCATATGGAGTAGCTTATTGCCTGCCATTGCCAACTTTTTTAGGTTGCTGTTTTTGTATCCAAACGTTTAATGCTTTCAGAGATGATTAATCTTATGGAAGTTATAAGAGGAGATGATATAATTCTGAGACTATGTAGAGATTCTGTGTTTTTATTCACCTTTGGAAAGTGCAGTGAAAATATTGCTACTTAAGTGAATAAAATCTAACACCTGATCAATTTAATGTCACAGCCATGGATTTACTTGCATAAAAAATAAAAATAAAAAAATAAAAAAATAAAAAAAAACAAGATGAGCTGAAATATTCTACGCCAAACTCCAGAATGCATGTGATTTTAAGGCAAAAGACAGCTAAGAAGAAAGATTTGGAATCAGTCTGGCTGCAATTTCTCAAGGCCTAAAATGTTGGGTTAGAGCTGGGGCCCTAAAGCCACACTGACCTGAATGTCAGGTCACTTTTGAGCTGTATGATCTCAGGCATGTCGCTCATCCTCTCTGTGCCAGTTTCCTCTACTGTTAAGTGCTGATGATCATAATACCTAACTCCGTAGGTGATAATAAGGATTAAATCTGCCAATACATAAAACAGCTACGGAAGCATTTTATAAATAACACATAAGCATTTGCCAAATAGGTGTTTACTAAATAAACATGAGGGAGAATTTTTAAAGACTAAGAAAAACAAATGGATAAGAGATCTAATCTAATCCTTTCAAGCCAGCTGATTTACAGAAGAAAAGTGTAATAAAAAAAAAGTGTAATTTAAGCTAATAAATTACATGACCATGCAATATTGCTCCTGCTCCCCTGACTCTGCAAATTAATGCTAATGCAGGACATGGACTGCAAGTAAAACATTTAACAGTCTAGTTAAAAGAAACTACTTGCTTCTATTTCAATCAACCTGAAGATATTTCTTAAATGTGAACATTCAGGTAGTCTAAAGGGTACCATTCTGACTATCACAAAGACATTCAGGGAACTATGAGACATTCCCATCTCTGAAGTGTTTGATGTAAAGGAAAGGTATAGGGAGGGCACAGATCAAGACTCTAAACAGTTCTGAGATATTACTAATCATATCTGAAATGTCACTGTGACTATTGCATGGAGCTATGCAGAGCTCCTATCAACTATCAGAGTCCTTAAATTGGATGGAAGTCAAGCATTCTTTCTATTCTGTGAACCCTAGATGATGACAATGATGCACTTCAGTGTTAGTGTTGCACATCAATGCATTAAGAGAAGAGATAAAAAAAAGATTAAAAAAAAAAAAAGAAGAGATAGACCTATCTATGTCTTCTATGGTGTTTGACCTTTCTAATCCTAACCTGCCCTCTCTTGGTTCCTCTTAATTTCTTCATGCTGTTGACTGCCCCCTAAATTTCAAATCTTCTTTCCCCAACCCCAGAAATGGACCCTGTCTCTACTAAGTTTCATAGCTGCCTGTTTACTACAATTGCTGAAAAGATTAAAAATATATACAGATGGCTAATGCCTCAGTGAAAATTTCCTCCCAGATTACACATTTTAGAAAGACACTTGTGGAAATACAGTCTCATAATGATTCTAAACATGGGCATTTCAGCCATGTGCAGGCTCACAAAAGGACAAGGGAGAATCATTTGGGGCAAGGAGCAACTTCCAAGGAAAATTTGTTTTCTAATTTCCTTTTGAACCACATCTCATAAGAGGTCACTTTTTCTACCTGACAGGATTTTCTCCCATATTAAGATTCCTGAAAGTGTTAAACATTTCCTCAAGTTAATCTGGTCAATCATTCATTTATATTTTTCACATTCAGAAGAGTTAAGCATAGATTTTTCCAATATACTTGCTTATTTTTCTTTTTTAATATTTAATAGGTCCAATGAAAAGAGATATCTGACTTTTAAGTCACACTGGGTAACAATACAGAACTTATGCAAAACAACCAGGAAACAGACACATTTTACATTTGTAAGGCATATATATTTTTAGGTATACCAATAATTAAATTACACAAGCTCCTTTTCCATGATTGTTGCAAATAGTCACTACAGCATAAAAGAGTAATAGGAAGTAATCATTAAGTATATAAATCCTGTATGTTCATACATATCATCTCATATAGTCTCCCAACAACTAAAGGAAGTTTTTCCAGTTGCAAACATTGATGTTGCTTGCCAATTATTTCTTCTCATCTTCCTCCCTGGCAAAATTTGAATTCTAGGGACGTCTGGGTGGTTCAGTGGTTGGTGTCTGCTTTAGGCTCAGGGCGTGATCCCGGGATCCACGATCAAATCCCACATCGGGCTCCTTGCAGGGAGTCTGCTTCTCTCTGCTTGTGTCTCTGTCTCTCTCTCTTGAATAAATAAATAAAATCTCTAAAAAAATAATTTTGAATTCTATTCAGGATGTCAACATATTCAGCAAAAATATTGTGTCCTAGAGTCCCTAGAATAGGGAATAACTTTGTGTCATAGTTCTAACAAATAAGGTGGAAGTGGAAATCCACTAGATTGCTTTCCTTATGAAAATTCACCTGTCTTGTCCCTTTGAACTCCACTCTTCCCTTCCTCTTGTCTAGAATATGGATACTATGCTCGGTGGTATACCCATAATGAAAACCATACACTAAGGATAGTGGAGCAGAGAAGTAGAAGCAGCCCAGGATAATAAAATGAAGAGCAGAAACAACAGCTTTGAACCACGTATTTCCAGACTTCTCAATAAATGAGAAAAGTAAAATCCTTGCTTGTTCAAGCCATTGTAATCAGAGTTGTTTTACATGTAGCCAGCACAATAGTTTCTATACTCCTTTTTTTACATATAAGAAAATACAGGGCAGCCCAGGTGGCTCAGTGGTTTAGCGCTGCCTTCAAGCCAGGGCGTGATCCTGGAGATCCAGGATGGAGTCCCACGTTAGGCTCCCTGCATGGAGCCTGCTTCTCCCTCTGCCTGTGTCTCTGCCTCTCTCTCTCTTTCTCTGTGTCTCTCATGAATAAATAAATAAAATCTTTAAAAAAAGAAAAGAAAGAAAAAAGAAAAAGGAAAAGAAAAGAAAGAAAAGAGAAAAGAAAAGAAAAGAAAAGAAAAGAAAAGAATTAGAAAAAGAAAGAAAAGAAAAGAAAAGAAAAAAGAAAGAAAAGAAAAGAAAAGAAAAGAAAAGAAAAGAAAGAAAAGAAAAGAAAAGAAAAGAAAAGAAAAGAAAAGAAAAGAAAGAAAAGAAAATACAACCTTGTGGAGTTCTGGTCCAAGATGGTGGCCTAGGAGGCTCCTGAACTCACTTTCTCCAACAGACACACTGCATCTACAGCTACCCATGGAGCAAATATTTCTGAAAGAAATCCAGAAACTAACTGAATGGCTCCCTACACATTAAGTGAACAAGAAAAAAACCCATATCAAAATGGGTGAGAAAGATGGAGGCTCATTCCTGCCATAAACCTTATCCCCAGCACAACATGTAATTGGAGGGAAACTTACAACGCTCAGTTCTCCCTGAGGAGTAAAGGGTACCTCTAGCATCCCAACTTTTAAGACTTCTACCTGAGGGACAGCTCCCAAAACACTTAGCTCAGAAAGACAATGAGGCTTATATCCACAAGACCCACAAATAAAGAAATAGTTCTTAGTAGGCTTTGGAGGACTTAACATAGCTATCCCCTAGGGCTCAGCACAGAGGGAGCAGGCAATAACATCCAATTCTCAGTCTTTCTTAAAAGAGGTCTATTTGGCTTTTCACAAAGATGGCACTGAAGGCAAAGAAGGAAGCCACTGCCCCTCCCAAAGCTGAAGCCAAAGTAAAGGCTTTGAAAGCCAAAATCATGCTGAAAGGCATTAACAGTCACAAATAAAAGATCTGCATGTCACCTATATTCCAATCACCCAAGACCCTGTGCTCCAAAGGCAGCCCAAATATCCTCAAAAGAGCACCCCCAGGAGAAACAACCTTGATCATTATGCAATCATCAAGTCCCCCATAAATAAAATAGGAGACAACCACACACTCGTGTTCATTGTGGATGTCAAGGCCAATGAGCACCAGATCAAACAGGCTGTGAAGAAACTCTATGACTTTGATGTAGCAAAGGTCAACACCTTGATCAGGCCTGTTGGAGAGAAGAAAGCATATGTTCAACTGGCTCCTGACTATGATGCTTTGGATGTTGCCAACAAAATCAGGATCATCTAAACTGAGTCCAGCTGGCTATAAATCTAATTACAAATTTTTTCACCAAAGGAAAAAAAAAAAAGATGTCTATTTTTGTACTTTTAAAGCTATATGGTATAAAGGTCTGACTTCTAATCAGTCTACATAGAGGTATTAACTGAGATCCTCCCCTTTGGGACACTGACAGGTCTTAGAACACTCTCAACTACTAAGCCACTAAGAACAAGGAAGGAAGCTTGGAAATCACAAAGGTTTAAGAGATAACCAAGAGCTAGGGTCAGGCTAAATGATAAAGTTCATCTACACAAGACCACTTCATCAAGTCTGAGAGAGGTGGCTGCTTTCTCTAATACACAGAAGCCAACATAAGGAGTCAAGGAAAATAAACAGATAAATATGTTCCAGATAAAAGAACAGCATAAATCCCCAGAAACAGGTCTTAATGAAATGAAGATAAGCAATTTACATTATAAAGTGTTCAAAATAATGGTCATAAAGATGTGCACCAAGATCAGGAGACAATGCATAAACAAAGCAAGGATTTCAACAGAGACAGAAAATATAAGAAAATACCAAATAAAAATACACAATGCTGAAGAATACAATAATGGTACTAAAAGAAATTCAATAGAAGGATTCAACAGCAGACTAGATGAAGGAAAGAAAAGATCAGCAAACTCAAAGAAAGAGCAGTGCAACTTGTTCATCAAAGGAGCAAAAGGATGGGATGCTTGGGTGCTTCATTGGTTGAGCGTCTGCCTTTGGCTCAGGGTGTGGTCCTGGAGTCCTGGGATCGAGTCCTACATCAGGCTGCCTCATGGAGCCTGCTTCTCCCACTCCCTGTGTCTCTGCCTCTCTCTGTGTCTCTCATGAATAAATAAATAAAATATTTTAAAAATACAAAAGGAGCAAAAGGAGAAACAAATGAAATAGAAAATACAAGTTTGTAAACAGTAAACAGCAAAGCCGAAGTCACAGAGCTGCAAGATTTGCACCAAGCTTTCTTTGATACACATGCCATGCTCTTTCCATTCTTTCATACTGCTTTTATAGACACACAGACATTCTATATTAGCTCTGGAAAAAACCCAAATCCTCATTTTAATCATGAGGAACCTGAGGCTCAGAAATGTTAAATGATCTACCCGTAGTGTGACTAAGAATAAAATAGAACAATCCAGTGTTCTCACCAGTGAATATATTCAGAAATCATTGGGATAAAGCAGATGGAAAATTAACTTGAAGCCAAAATCAAGTGCCTTTAATTCAGGGTCAGGGGAGCAGAAAGTGAGATTAAGAATCCTGAAGAACACAAGAAAAAAAAAATACAAGTTTATTACGACAGATTGTATTGGCAATGGTGAGGTGTAGTGTTGCAAGAAGCAGATATTTTGGTATCAGAGAGAAGGATTTGAGGACTTCCAGGAAACAGAAAAGCTGTAACTGAGGAGCACAGCCTCTGAATGACCCAGGGATGGGTCTTGCCAGGAAGGCTCTGTGATGAATTTCACTTGCATATCCTTACACCAGGCAAGGCCAAATGAAAATTTGCTTCTAAAATTTAAAAGGTCTGCATTTACAATGTAACATTTGAATATGTCCATAGCAGATTAAGTAACACACAATAAAACACACAGATACCTGCATGCACATACACACATACATAGATGTAGACACAGGAAAAGTAACTGAAAAGCAACACAATAAAATGTCAATAGTGTTTTTTTCTGAAAGTCAGGGTCATAATTGATTTTTTAAATTGGCTCATTGCTTTCCTATATTTTCTAAACTTCTACACTAAATATATACTGTATTTATAGTAGAAAAGTAAATAAAAACATATTTAAAAATCCATTTGATGGCTATATTGTTCTATAGTTACAACACAAATGGAACTTGAGACTTTTAAATATATTTCCACATTAAATATGAATCTTATTCTTATAATGAACCAATACATAAGATGTTCTCATAAAACCATTCAACAATCAATCATATTTTACTTGTTCATCACCATTTTTTATAGTATAAGAGTAAAAAGTACATCAGCTATGGTAAAAAATACTTTCTTTAAAATCAGATTATTATTATTTTGTTTGATTTTTCAGGACTATGAGCTAAATGATGACCCTATATTATTTTTGAACATGTAGATACCACAAAAATATTTAATAAGCCATTTACTTTCACTTAAAATAAAAGGTGGTTTACATCATTGATGTAATTATTAAACAACCATGTTTTGGCAGTTTAGAAAATGGATTTAAACTTAAAATCTCTAACCCAATGCTGGCAATAAAGTGATTATGGCATATCTTAAAAAGAATTTTGTCTCAAAATATTGAAAGCAATCTTTTCAAATAAAGTTTTAAATACTTATTTTAAAAAGTATTTACTATTGAGAAAATAGGCAATTGTCAGTGCAAACATTAAACACAAAAAAATTCACATTCAAATCATAGGTTCACAGATTCAGAAATATTTTATTCTCAACAAAATGGCATAAAATATAAGGCAAAGACAATAACTTAAACTTTTTTAAATTCTTTAAATATTGATGCAAGGAAAAATATGCTATTGCACACACACATCATTTTGGATTGCCAGATATCCTTGTATCTGAAGGAATCCTAAAGTGACTAAAGAAGCCAAAGGTTTAAGACATTCCCTTTCCCAGCTCCTCCAGTAGACAAGTCAGACACTCAAACTTGGGACTTTATTCTGCTGCAAGTAACTTACAGCCATTATACAGTCTGCATTATTTGTAGTGCCTAGTGCTGAACTGGAAGTCCTATGCCATAATGGTGAGCTTCCCTTGGGAGCAGGATCCAGAGGGGGCGGCAAGGCTGAGGGCATCAGTACTGGGATCATAGCCAGCCTACTCCTATGACCATATCCTTGGCTTGTTTTGTGTCCACTGGTTCCTGGTCATTTTCCAAGTCTAGTTCTTAGTAAGACTTCCCTGATTTTCCCAGTTAAGGCAAAATCTATCTATTTATATTAATTTACAGCACTGAATACTTCTTATGCATAGAGTTTAATTATTCTTTCATTTAACAAGCACCTAGTATATGCCAAATGCTATTCTGGAGGTATAGTGGTCAACAAAATAATTCAGATGTTATCTTCCACATATCGCATATTCTAGAGGGTGATAGACCATAAATAAGAAAACAAATTTCATCTAAGAATAAACAATGTAGAACATTAAAAAGGATATCAGATTGAGTTAACAGATCTTTAGTTGGAATAGTCATTGATGCTTGTCTAAGAAATGACATTTGAGCTGAGACATGAATAATAGAGAAAAACAAGGAAAGTTCTAAGGAATAACATATCAGGAAAGGGGAATAAAATACACAAAGACCTTGAGGTAGGAATGAGCCTGGCAAGTTCAAGGATCTCAAATAAACCCAGTGTAACTGGAATATAGCGAACAAGTAAAATAGTTTAAAATAGAGTCAGAAAAAGAAAATGTAAACTAGCACTGTTCAACATAAATATAATGTGAGCCAAAAAAATTCATCCACATTTATAATTTTAAATGTCCTAGTTATCACATTTTTAAAAAGTAAAAGGAAGCAGGTAAAATTAATATTAGTACTATATTTCCACTATAATTCCAAGATATTATCCTTTTAGTCTATAATTACTATTTGAAAATTATCAATAACATTTTTTTAAAGATTTTCTTTATTTATTCATGAGACAGACAGAGAGAGAGAGAGAGGCACAGACACAGGCAGAGGGAGAAGCAGGCTCCACGCAGGGAGCCCAATGTGGAACTCGATCCTGGGTTTCCAGGATCACACCCTGGGCCGAAGGCAGGCGCCAAACTGCTGAGCCACCCAGGCTGCCCTATCAAAAACATTTTTATATTATTTCCACACTAAGACTTTAAACCTCCTATAGAATTTATATATATGTATATATATGTATATAATATATAATTATAAATGTGTGTATATACATATAAAACATACATCTCTTTATATATTTACATATATATAAAATATACATCTCTTTTTTGCCTAGCATTAATCCAAGTGCTCAATAGTCACATGTGGCTAAGCGCTACCATACTGGACAGTACACTAGATCAGGTTGGCCTTTTAAGTCATTGTAAAGTTTGCAATTTAATATAAATAGAGTGAGAACCTATTGGGTAGTTTTCAATGAAAGGATAACATAATATGAATTGCCTGCTGATAATTGATAGATTTTTTTCTAACATTAGAACATTACAAAAAGATATGCTAGAAAATGTTTTGGTATGATATATGATCTTAACATTTTTACCCCAAAATATAATCAGTGATACTGTACTAGTTATTAGGAATAACAAAATATATATAGAAACCAACCAATTCTCAGCACCCTACCATTATCTTCTTGGTTCCAATTCACCATCACCTTTTATCTGGATCAGAGCTGTTTATTCCTTTTGCCCTTCAGCCATCTATCCTCAACTCAGCAGCCAGAATGATCTTATTAATACCTAAACCAGATCATAAAGCCCTTAGTGGCTCCCTGTCTCCCTCCTTATGTGTCCCACTGAGGCACTACCTACCATGGCCTCCTGTTATATCTGTGACTTCAACCTCTAGTTGCTGCCTCATTCACTCTCCTTCAACCTCTCTGGGCTTCTTGATGTTCTGAGAACACACCAGGCACCTTCCTGCCCCATGACTTCACCCTGGTCCTTGTCTCTTTCCCTAGAAATATGACTCTTGACCTCACTTCCTTCTGTTTTTTGGTCAATTATTTAATTTTTAGTGACATTTACCAACCACTCTATTCAAAAGAGTACTCATACCACCCTCTTCATATCACCCTCCTGCTTTGACTTTCCAATAGCACTTATTATCATATGGAACCTTTTATTTTTTTACTTTTGTTAGTTTATAGACTCTTTCATAAGAAAAGCTCACTGGGGCAAGAGATGTTTTTAAGTCCTTTTTATCTCTATACCCTCAGTGCTGACAAAATTGCCCGGCACACAGACATAATAAACATTTAATAAATTATGATTTGGTCAACGTCTATCATCCCCACTATATTTCAAGCCTCTGTGTGGAAAGGACCATGTCCTCTGTTTGCTTATAATTATATCTCCAGGCACTAGCATCCAAAAACTATGCATTCATTTTGTAGAAATTCCATCAAAAGGGACAGCTGAGTTGCTCAATCAGTTAAGCATCTGCCTTTGGCTCAGGTCATGATCCCAGGGTCCTGGGATCAAGGCCCACATTGGCCTCACTGCTCAGCAAGGAGTTTGCTTCTCCCTTTCCTTCTTCTCCCCACTGTTTAAAAAGGAAATTCAATAAAAATATGTTAAATAAGTACACTCATTCCCCTATATCAGATAACACTACAAAGAAAAGAATAATTATTTCATGATAGTTGGGCAGAATGACAATATAAAAGTAATAGTTTGTAAAGAGGAACTTAAATAGGCTTTAAGTTATCACACTTCAAAGGTGAAGGTGGTCTGTTTATGGGGGCTATTTATATGGGCTGTTTATATGGGCTTTTCCAACTTTGGTTGGAAAAAGAAGAAAAGAGGTCTAAAAAGTATTAACCTGAGTTTCCTTTATCTCCAATTATGACAGCCCTATTTCAAGTATATGAGCATGAACCTAGTAACATAGATCACCATCATAGATCACCATCTAATGAAAAGAAATTAAGAAAGACAGGTGTGATTACCTAAGTGAAAATGCTCAAGTAGCTGACTATCAACTTTTCTTATCTAGATAAGTAAGCATATTTTTCATTGTAAAACTGAGGATATCTATATACTTTCTTTTTTGTTTTCACCTAAATCTGTTATAGCTCAATTTTTAACTTGTTAAAATGCAGTTAAAGCAATTTTATAAAGGGGATTCATATTTGTATATGATTTATGGCATTTTGTCACATAATGAATTTTTCAGGAGAACTGAAAACAATCAAAGATTTAATAATGTGCCCTGCCTCTGTGCCAATGTCAATAGGACATGCATTTTGGGTAATTTTTTTCCAAGTATGAGGTGGAATTTGCACTTTTCCACTCACACTGTCCTTTTCATGCTAATGGTACACATTAGCAAGGAGGTGGGTTGAGGTTAATGATGCAAGGATGACTAAATAAACTGGCCCACACAGGAACTGAATCCATAAACGTGACTTCATTCATATGGTGCTTTAATCAACTGAATAAGCAACCACAGCTAATTAACCACTCTACCACTCACACACCTCTAACCTACAAATCAATCCATTCATTGTCTCTCTGCACCATTGAAATACTTTTCATTTAGGGATGGGCTTAATTAACAGTCAATGCCACAAAACAGCCATAAAAAAAATTGCATCATATAGTTTTTCCTTTCTGTTCTTTTCCACAGAACAAGAGTATGCTAAGGAAATTATTGTCTTCTCAAATTGACAATCTCATGAATGACAATAATACCAGAATTAACACAAATCACAAGATCTGATTGGTCTAAAGAAGCAGCACAGTGTAATAGAAAGGCAACCTAATAGAAAGGGGTAGACCCTTGAGGATTCAACTCTTGGCTCTGCCTCTTCCTGCTGTATGACTCTTGGACAGCAAAGTTTCTCTCAGCCATAATTCCCTTATCTAAGAAAATGGAGTGATGACATTACTATGAGAATTAAATGGCCTGATGGACATTAAGTGCCTGGTATATAGTAGCCATTCAATGAATTTTATTATTATAGACACATTACTGTAGTAGCTATGTTAAGGACAGATTAAATAAATCCAAAATGGAGGAAGGAGAACTAGCAAGTGGTCGTGGAGGGTGGGGGATGATGTTGCAATAAATCTGGTCTCAAAAACAGAATTGTAAGACATTGAGGAAACAAAATCAACAGTTTTCTGGCACAACGTGGGAAACTGTGGAGTGGTGAGGTAGTGAAATGCAGGGAAGGGGTGACTAAGAAAGGAAAGCCTAAAGTGGCTTTCACCAAGAGGTTAGTCTACAGAGTTCTGGAAGAAGGAGAGGTGACAAGACCAGCAAAATTACATGAAGGTTACATGAAGAATTGTCTTTATTTTAAAATCCAGTTTTCTCAGCTTTTGGGCTCTGAATCCCTGGGAGCTAGAGACATGTAAATCTATATGAACTCCAAACTACTGTTGTAGATAAAATAAATACTATTCCCCTCATGTATTTTACCACTATCTTTCACATTTATGTCAAGGCTGTAGTGATTAATACATTAAAATTTCTTACACAGACATTCTAAAATGTAACTTGCAACTTTTTTTTTGTTTGTTTTTCTTTTTTTTTGTCAAGTATCATGTCATGTTTTGGTAAATGGACCAGAATATGATTATCTCTTTTTATTTTCCTTAAGAATGGTCCTCGTTCTTAAAAATAATTGTAATTATTAACCACTTTCAGAAATTATTCTGGTTATTTGAGATTCAATAAATATTCCATAATCATAATTCAATTATGATTCCATAATTATTCCATAATTCATAAATATTCCATAATCATTCTGATTACTTGAGATTCAATAAATACAACCATAATAGAAATTGACAGGGAAGTCATAGAATATTCTGCTGTATACAAACAATGTCATTTTTGTTTGGTAATTGTTTTTCTTTGCATCAATTATTTCAGTCACTGTGACTATTCCCATAAATATTTGTACACAGCTGGACATAATTTTGTGGTGCTCATTTCCCTGTTAAAACCTCTATTCAACCCAAAGGACTTACAACAAGTACTTGAGTGGAGATTCCTCCAGGTAATTGCAATAGAATCTGTATTCCCTTGTGAAAAGACTTAGCTTGATGGATTATAAGAAAAATAACGTTAATCTAAAAACAGAGGGAAATGCTAAATAGAGAGATGAGTTGCAAACACTGCCTGCCTGCCATTTTGACACACCCAAGACATTAGTCATTGGATCTGCATTTTCAGTTAGGTTGTACATAGCAAAGAAAAGTGAGTGTTATCCAAGTCAGTAAGGATATGGGGAAATAATTGCTACCAACTCATCTTTCACCACCAACCCATTTCACAGCCTATTTAATAGCTCTCCAGAAAAGAAATTGAGTAAGAACAAATATTCAACAATTATTTGAATAGGATGACAGTTTTACTTATTTGATTTTATTTTGTTCCTGGAAACTAGAACAAGAGTATTTCTAGTTAGTTAAGTCATTTGGAATGTGCATTCTCCTTCCCTACCTACTTTATTGCTGCCACAACCACCACCACCATCACCACCCTACATATACATACACACACACCACACACACACACACACACACACACACTTTTTTGTTTGAAAGTATTTTTGTGGAGCTAATATTTGGAAGTTCTTTTTATCACATGGTACACATTGTCATCTCTACAGTTGTGCTTTTGAAAACCAAGGACAACAGTTATGGACTTTTGTCTTTGGTGAAAATAGCAGAGGTGAATTTGAGACCAAATTTAACTACTCCACCAGAGAGGTGTAAGAGGCTCCAAAGTTAGCAAAAAATTTAGAGGACTAAGAGTCAAAAAGCCAGGCCTAAATCCAGCTCAGCTACAGCTGGGACCTAACCTGAAGCCAGTGGCTTTGGTAATCTCAGCCTCTGATTACTGGCACAGGATGAGGGTCTAACAGTGGATGATGTCTGTAGTCTCTTGCAGCTGTTGAATTCATTGCTTCTCTGAGCTGCCTGTCCATTCATTCAAGGTCCTCCACATTTGTATTTTCCCAGGCAAAAGACAGCCAGGCTCAGCAGCACTCTGGTCCTAAGAAACTGCCTAGGCCTCATCTAAAGAACACAAGTTTAGATCCTTTCTGCATTTGTCTTATCCTGTGATGGAAACCTAATTCAAACATGTATTTTGCCAAAGAAGCATGTGTAGAAAAATACATGTAAAAATGTGAGTAGAATGAGGTTATGTATACAGGCCATATCAAAACTTCTAGCTGATATTCAGTCAAAAGAGGAAAATACCTGAAATATTGTTGAAAGGAAAATTGAAATAAATGACCCATGCAGTCAAAATAGTTAGCTGGAAAGGTTAAAACAGAACAATAATTACCAAAGTATACTCCATAAGATGTTAAATGTGTCCCTGTTCTTAAAAAGAGAGAAAGAGAGAAGTGGTTATTGTGACCAAATTAGTTTGGGACTAGGTGGGTTAAATGAGTTAAGTAGAGTGTTTTTGTTTTTGTTTTGTTTTTGTTTTTGTTTTTACTTTTGTTTTTGTTTTACAGGACCTCTGAATATGGTATGAAGGTTTTCCCAAATTTATTGACCATGGAACCCTTCTTCCCCAAAATATCCCATAAGATCACTGTGGAAGATCCTGTAAGATATACTAAGATAAATAAGGGGAAAAGTACATTGACAAAACATGTCAAATTGTTTTCTAATATTCACTAGTGAATTAACATATTATCTTTAAGAAAGACATATCCAAAGTTGATATCTACTCGAGAGTTTACTAAGCTTGGAACAAAATTATTTGTTTCAAACTGACATTTGTCAAATGTCTAGGTTATTCTCAAAATCCCTACTCTTATATTCCAATACAAATATTCTATGCATACCTTTATAAAATAGACTTTGATATTTACAGACTGAAGAGCTGAATAGAAATAAGAGAAAAATGATTTTTAAAGTGATCTATGTTTGTCTTCCATGGAATTTTTTCCATCTTTTTAAAAAGAAGTTCCTTGGCCAATTCTGGCATCTCTCGGGAAATTACAAGCCAGGGTAAACCAGGAGCCTGCTATAACACTTCATTCTTATGCATCATTTAAAAGGCATGTACGCTTCGTGTGATTCCAATAACACTAGGCATACTGAGAACGGGGGTTATGTTAGGACCCCATAAATAATGCTTCATCTCATCACTTAGGTTTGACAAAGAAACCTTGTGCAAGAGAGAAGTTACGTTTTAGAATAAGGTGTCCTACTTTGTGAATAAGTTGAAGATTTCAAGCCTACAACCACAAAGATGAAGGAGTTGATAAAACTATACCCTTACTTTAAAAAGAAGTGGAGATTGATTTTTTTTTTCAGAAATGATAGCTGAGAGTATGAGAGTTTGATCCATAAGAGTATATAGTACTACTATAAAAATGAGAGAGATGAGGCATACATGTTTGGTCCAAGGACAATACGCCAGAATCAAAGGGAAGATATAACTATGAGGACAGCGCAATGTCAGTCACTAAATCCCCTGGTGTCAGAACTTAGAGACCCATGGTTAAGTACCAAAACATGGAAGCATCCACTAAAGAGCATATAAAAACAAGAATACCTGGGACAGATCTAGAGTACACAAGACAACTGCAGAATTGGGGCTAGTCTTAGCCCCAACAGTAGGAGATATTGATAGCTGATGCCATGACAGATTCATGAACACACTCAGCAATAGGCATCGGCAGCCTAGGCACCAAACACTGTTACTTCTAGAATCATCTCCATAGGGTTGCACTGGCAGCAAAGCTGTTATTTTTCATACCAGAAGGCAGTAAATAGACTATATAGAGTCAGGATATATATATATATATATATATATATATATATATATATATATATATATATATATATATATATATAATATGGCATAGGATACCATTTGGTAGTTAAAAGATTAAATTTGCTGATTGTAGATGATATACACCTTAATAATGCTATAACCATTTAGTAGACACCTAAGGATGGTCTAGAGTTCTCCCACAAAGGAGCTGTGTGAGAGAAATAATAACTTGCAAAAATCATAACATTCTATTTTTATCCCCATGCTGGTGAGGCCTGAGAATTAAGAATTACATAAGAAAGAATTGCATAATATTGAAAATGCTTGTATTGGAAGAGTCCTGGCTGGCTGTGGCAGTCTTTGTAAACAATGGAAAATCTCATTTAATTGAATTGGCTTAAGTTTGGTCCATTGTGAGAGGCTGTGAATTTGATAACCTATTAAGGTCATCTCCCTAATCACCACAAATGTCCTAATGAATACTGCATTTTTTCACTTTACTCCCAAAGATCAGAGCACTTTGGCTTAGTCCTAGTTAAGTTTTGTCATTTCCAAGCTATATATTCTAGAGTGTAATAAAAATGCATTTTGATCATAGCCATAATGATGGTCCACTTGAGCATTTTTTAATAACAACAAGTAATTCTTATAAAGGTAGCTCATATTTTTATAGCATGCTAGGTATTTCAAAGTTCCTTCATGTGATCACATTATCCTATAAGAAGAGAGAAGACATTTGGTAGATAAGGAAACAAATTTGTTGAATTGGCCAATGACAAGCAATTACTGAATGACAACATTGGGTTGAGAACTGCCATCTCTGGACTGCTAGTCTAAGCCAACTCAGTGAACCATACCAGACTGCCTCCTCTCCAGCACCTTTTCCCAATCTTTCAGTCAATTCAACAAGCTCAAATGTCATCCAGTATCACTGTACCAAAAAATCTAAAACAATGAACTTCATTTAGCTGTATTACCAAGAAGCATTAGACAGTGAAATCTCCCTGGGGGTTTAAATTCTTTTAAAGTAAAAGATGCTGTTTTTCTTTGAGTTTTCAACCTTTGCTTTATTAGTGTCTTTAATGAAATGAATGCCAACACTGGTTTATTTGTTTCTCTCCTAGACTTTCTTACAAAACACTCAGTGGTGTGTTCTCAAGCTGTAATGCCATTCTTTCCATGAGTTGCACAACCCAACTACCCAGCCAGAAGACAGACAAGGTATCCCCCATAGAGGTCAAGTTACTTTGCCAGTTTATGCCTCCAGCATGAGGAATGACCACATTGTAATAAAAACTAATTCACTACACGATAGAAATAGACATCAAGGGAAAAATAGACTTTCACAATAGTTAGAATGTTTGTTCTTCCCTTGAGGAGGCAAATATTAAGGTTATTTCTGTTGTTGATCAGTCATACAGACACACACATGCATACACACATACACATATCCAATCTACTCCTCATAAAAATAATCTCATTAGCCTCAGTCAGGGGAACCTCTATATGAAAATTTTTTCTCCCAAGGTTTATGGAGGATACTACAGCACAGCCAAAAGATTCAAACAACTCCACGTGATGTTTTGAAATTGTAGGCTGAGTGATCTGCAGGCTGAGCAGACTGCCAAATTTCAAGAGCCTCAGGATCTATTTCAATGATCTCCTAATCCAGAGCTGAGACCTCAGAAATATAATTAACTCTTCTTTTTATCTCCTCCTTCTGTAGTTTGATGCAGATACCCAGCACCAGGCCCCTCTGATTCCATCCCATCAGATATTTGACATACCCTCCAATCTTACTACAGAGCTTCTTGTTAGGAATAGTCATGATCTCCCCATACAGGGGATTGTTGGTATAGAAGTCATTGCCCAGGTGAGTATGGTACTTCTCGGTGAGGACCCTGGCCACCTTCTTCATGGTTTTGGTGCAAATACAGCCCATGTTGGTGAGTCCCTGGTAACAGAGCTCCATATGACTTGTTTTTGGAGATCAACTCAAATAACTCAATGGGAAATAATTCAACCTAAAGCCAAGAATTACAAGAATGATAAAGATGTCCACCATGCCATGAAACCTGGAAATTCCCAAAGTTTGTGTCACATTTTGTTGGTTTAAGAGTTTATACACCCCAATACAAAGGAAACTACACAAATGATATTATTTGTAATTATAAATAATGAAATGGACCATGATCCTTCCTTTTCCTTTTGATACTCTCCAGATGAATAAAATGATTCATATTAAATTCATATTAGCTTTGTATTATCACAGATTTTTCTTCTTTTTTGTATCTTCATCCTTGTGACTATACTTTAATATAACTTCATTAAAGGGGTGACTGGGTGGCCAGTCAATTCAGTGTCAGACTCCTGATTTCTATTCAGGTCATGATCTCAGAATTGTGAGATCAAGCCACACTTCAGGCTCCCTACTCAGCAGGGAGTCTGCTTCTCTACTTCCTCTCCCATTACCTGCCCACCACCCCATCAGCTCACGTGCTCTCTCTCTCTCTAAAATAAATAAATAAATAAATATAAATACAAATATATATATATATATATATATACATATATACATATATGTAAAACTTCATTAAATTCAAGGGACAATTTGGGTAATAAGAGCATATACATCCAAAGAGTCCTCATATTGAACTCATCCAAAGAATGCAAGCAATGACATTTTTAAAGCTTTTGCAATGGACACTGTAAATCACACACAAGACACAAGTCTTTGGTCATCTTCATGATTATTCTTAACAGAATTATCTAAACCAAAATATACAGTATACTGAGAAACTCTTTTGATTATAATGTTTTAAATCACATTTTATATGGGAATGTAGAAATATATATATTATATATGCACTACATACACACACACATACACGCACATATATATATAAAAGAATATAAAATATTCTTTTCAGAAAGCCTTCTCTTTGTTATTTTCTGATCATATAAAAAATACAATTTGTTTTGAATGTAGTAAAACCTCATTAGAATATTGTGAAAAATTTTCAAAATATTTTATATAATACAGGACATTGCAAAAATTCATTAATATAACTTATCCTAATAGTTGGAAAGCTAATGTTTTTAATTCATTCAAAATCTCTCTGCTTTAGTTCCTGAGCTACCTAGACAGAGTTTAGAAGTCCTAAAATTTTAGTACTGGTTTTTTACCCAGTAGCTTTTGAGGTTTTCATGGGATTCAAGTTTGAAGAAAGAAATTGTGCAGATAGAATCTTAGAATTGACTTCACAGCCATGTGGTGATCGTACAGCAGAATTTCTGCCTAGGGATTAGGGGGAATATATATTAAAAATATAGCCAAGCTCTAGACAGCAACCATAGTAGAAGGTCTGCAAGCTGAAACAGGAACACCTAAATATCTCTTTTGCTCCCTCTGCTGGTTGGTTTCATAAAATAAAGAATGAGCGCTTTGATCTCTTTCCAGAAATGCTGATGCATTTTCATTTTACCAGACTTGCAAAATTTGGGTGTCAAGACTTGTCTATTTGGTTTGTTATGATTGAGTTGTTGAGCTTTTGCTTGTCCAGATTATAAATGAGTGTGAAATATTAGGTGGAAATAGATAACATGGAAATGGCAGTTCTATTAGATTAACAGACCAGTGGTTATTGAGCATGACACAAATGGGAATATGACATGCTCATCTAAAAATAAAATGATCTCAAAGAGGGTAAAATCGCATATACAAAACTACTTAATAATAAGCCAAACTACGATTTAAAACTAACCTTACGACTTCAGAAAGTGGGAAAATTTCATAAATAAGAGATAAGAGTTGTGTGAAGACTTAAAAATGAGTGATATAGAACAAAGCTAGAAAGTGATAGGAGTGATTGTTGAGAGAACAAGATATACTATCATCAATAATCCAATCTGTGACTTCTCCACCCAAGCACAACCTTCTTCCTATACATACTATTGTAAACAATAGCAACAACAGTATTCTCATACCTGGCATAAAGAAAATATAGACATTCAAAATTAAAACATGAGCAACCTGTCCTCAAAAGTGAATACCCACAATCATTCAGTAATCATAGCTATCTCTGCAGGATAATCAGTCCTTTTCTATCTAGGTTCAGTCACAAGACAGTATTGTTATTCTGCTACCTATGGTTCAGACAATAAAGTTAATCACCAATAATACACTCTCTATAAAAATACTAGAGAAAGACTAGGAAGAAAATATATTTGAGACTATTACAGGGTCCTTCCACACCAAGACAAATCTTTCCTTTCATTTAAGGAACTCTAAGTCTATGATCTGATTCAGGTTAGGCAAGTAGGGGAGGGACCATGAATTTCCAATGTAGTGGTCCACTCATGCCACTACCAAACCTAGAGGGTTTTTAAGTAAGACCTTAGTGAGACATCAATGATTTCAGCTCTGGAATCCGAAGGATCAATTAGCCACTTCTGAAGTTTTCTGTTTGTTAAACTTTATTATCATCACTCTCACCCTGCCAATTACCATGGGAACCACACCATCTTGCTTTCAGTTGAGTGCAATTTGGCCTCAGTCAACATGGGAGGCCAATGTATGTGGTGTTATTATCCCAGCATAGAGATGATAACCACTTAAGTCTTTTACAAGAATGCTGCACTCCCCTCACTAGTGAATTTCCTAATGTCTAGTGAGGAATGTGTTTCCTATAGCTTCTTGAAGAACAAGCTGGAAGATAGCAAATCTCCCTAAATTCTTTTGATTTCTCATCCTACAAGATACCATCCTCTGGCATTTTAACTTCATTTGGCACATTCCATTGGTGAGTCCAGGTTTTAGGCAATCAGGCAAACAAAATCATTTCTAGGTGCTTAAGCTAGGATGTTGAATCTATCTACTACTATCTATTGACTTCTACATTTATTGATGCATCTATTCATTTATTCAACAAATATCTATCCAGTTTTCACTGTCAGGTATCTGACAATATTTTAGGTACTGGAAATATAGCATGAGTAGAGTAAGCAAAACTCCCTGGCCTCCTGGAGTCTACATTTGATGGAGTCTACAATAAACAAATATGTTAAAATACATTGGAAGATGACTAGTTTAGCATGGTAGAAAGAAAGCAGATTAAAGGCAATTGGGGGCATTGTAGTGTGTAAATTTAAGTAGGAGGGATCAGATTAAGCAACTCTGCGAAAATGACATTGAGCAAAGTGAAGAATTAAGACAAATATCCAAGGGAAGAGCATGTCAGGCAGAGAGCACAGCAAATGCAAAGCTTCAGGCTTGTGTAAGATCAACAAGGTGGCCAGTGGTGTTTAGAACAAGGTGAGCAAGTGGGAGAATGACTGTTAGCATTATATTTTAGATAAACTCATAGTTTGGGAAATGAAAGAGAATATGAGTCCCATTTTCCTTTCTCTCAAAACTCAGTTTCAGATTTGTTAGTAAAGTGTGCCGAAACTTACCATTTTATATTAGTAAATACTTCATGGCAACCAGCTTATCACTAGTTATCTAAAATATATGAGTTAAATTAGTAAGAATAATTCAGAGCTGTTCTTTCCTTCTTACTCAACTCATAACAAGTTTATCAATCATCTATTATGATTCTTTCTAATCACCACAAGCTATGAGGAAATAATCACCATGAGCTGAGTATATATTACCAAGTAGGGATATAATGATAAGACATAAGTGCCATGATCAAGAGTAATTAAGGTTTCTTTTCAAATAAAGCAGTATTTTCAAAGAGCTTGTTAAAAGGTCTGGCAACATCTTCTAACTTGTCAATAAACATATCTATTTTTTATAGTTTGGCTTTTCTATTTTTAATTGGCATGCTTTAAGAGAAACATCCAAGTCATAGCTTTTGAAAGGGGAAATTAATTATTGATTGGCCTCCAGGCAAATAACTTAATTAAAGCTATATGCAGAGTGCCTGGTTAGTTTAAGAAATTGAATATAGAAACTCATTTCTTGTTTAAAAAAATTGTGGTTCACCTCAGTTATTAAAATAGATTCTATTTTGTGGAGACAATAATATGGAATAAGCATTCATTAATAGTCAATAGCAGCATTTTTATGTAGCAAAGCCTCTTGACTAAGCCAGAACTGCAGTCTCATGTTAATGGATGTTGTGATAAAGAGATGACTTTTTCAGTAAGTTTTCCAAAGGTAATCTGCTGGTCTAAAACTAGTCATTTATACAGAGATTAAGTAAATTCAGATGGAAATGATAAAACTTCTTATACTCCATTTCAGTGGAAAGTTTAATTTTCACTTTATTAGTTTAATCTAGCATATGTTTGCTACATATTGTATTAAATTATTTACAAACATAATCTGATGTCATCATCATCGTAACAATACTATCAGGCAGGTATTATTATCCCCATTTTATAGATGAGGAAACTTTCAAATAACATTTATATTGGTTAATTATTTTTAAAAGATATACCTTAATTACCAACCCTTAATGTATAATATGAATACATTAAATAATTTCAAACCTCCCAAATCTTAAGACTGTAGTTTCACATAGTCCTAAAATTTTCTTACATGCCAAAGAAACCTGTTCTGGTAACCTCATCTCATTCCAGGAAAATTTTATCCCTAAAAACTACACTTCCATAAAAGACAATCCACACAAAAACAGTTCTATTCTTTTTACACATGGATAACAGTTTCTCTCTAAAACCAAATGGAAAACCACTTTTTAGGTAAAAAATAATACATTTTTAAAAATTTGATCAAAAATTTTAATCCTTACATTAAATGCTTTCCACTGTCTCTTTGTGAAATCTTTAACCAGATCTCAGAATAGGACTTGCCCCCTGGTTTAATTATACTGTTTAGAATCTTCAAATTTCCCTCTTGGGTGAATAAAAGAGGTATAAAATAAAGGGCAGAACCCTCTGAGCTTCCTCATAGAGGTTTATCGGTCTCCTTTGGTTCCATCTGTAAAGTACTCAGGATAAAAATAGACTAAACCTGATGAATAAGGAAAAGGCAGTTGGGGTTACCAGCTGCACATGAGCCAGAATTAGACAGGTCCTAAAAAACAAGCTCACTATTGTGTTCACAGCAATGTCTCTTATGTATCCAGCACTGCATATGTTTCCTGATTTAAGCTTCCTAAAAGGTCTAAAAATTAGGCAGAGTAAGTACTGCCATCCCCATTTCCCATGAGGATACTGAGGCTCAAAGTGATTTCAGTGACTTGTCTGATGTTACCAGCAAAGCTAAGGCTTGAACCCAGGTCTCTAATTCCTGGCAGACATGCCACTGTACTAGATGCCTTCTATTAGGGAATAAATAAATAAATAGATAAACAGGTACACATCAAATAATCCTTTTCCTGTCTGGGTAATAGTATTGTACTCCACAGAGGCATGAGCCCTGGTGACAGTGATGGTTAAATTAGCATTAAGATTATAGAACTACTAGACGAAGGAGCCTATGAAAGGAGGAATAGTAAGGACTTATGTGAAATTTTGAAGGTTTGCTATTACGTGCATACTCAAGATACAATTGTGATGTCTTCATGATAAATTGAGTTTTATGTCTATAAACACTGAGTTTCATTTATGATCTCTCTTTGCCTTCATCTATTTGCTATGAAATATAAATTGTTTGGTGGTGATACAGTCACACCAGGTTTCTATGATTTATGTTAACATAGTATATTTTTCCATCTCTTTATTTTCAATTTAGCTCTGTCCTTATATTTAAGATGTATCCTGTAAATCACTGTATTTGGATTTTATTTTGATGTACTTTCTCCATAATCTGGCTTTCTCTGCCTTTTAATTGGATCATTTAGTTCATTTACATTTAATGTAACTATTAATATAGTTGGGTTTAAACCTACCATCTTTCTATTTGTTTTCTATTTGCCTTATCAGGATTTTTTTCTTTATCCTTTCCTGACATCCTTTGAGTAAAATATTTCCAGTATTTCTGTTTTGCATTACACTTCATATTTTCTATTAACTTCTTAGCTGTGTCACTACATTATTCCTTAGGTAGTTTCTGTAGTGATTACAATATGCATCCTTAATTTATCACAGGACACTTTTAATTAATATTATATCACTTCATAAATAATGTAACAACCTTACAATAGCATAATTCCATTTGTCTTATTCCACCCTTTGTGACATTATACTCATACATTTTGCATCTATATAAACTATAAACCTTAGAGTTCTTTAGTTCTTTGTAATTATATTTGCTTTAGATAATCAATAGTCTTTTAAAGAAATAGTTTAGGAAGTCTTCTTTATTTACCGAATATTTATCTTTTACAGTATACTTTATTGCTTACTATAAATTGGACTTCTATCTGGGACCGTTTTTTTTATCACAAAGAACTTCCTTTATTATTACAGTAGACCCTTGAACAACACAGGTTTGAACTGCTTGGGTCAACTTATATGCAGATTATACTTAGTATTGTAAATGTATTTGTCTTCCTTGTAATTTTCTTAATAACATTTTCTTCTCTCTAGCTTACTTTATTGAAAGAATACTGTATATAATACATATATCATACAAAATATGGGTTAATCAACTGCTCCTGTTATTGATAAGGCATCCAGTCAATAGTAGGCTATTTAATAGTTAACATTTTGGGGGACTCAAAAGTTTTGCACAGACTTTCAACTATGCAAGGGGTCAGTGCTCCTAACTTCCACATTGTTCAAGGGTAAACAATATGTACAATATAAACTGCTAGTGGTAGATTCTCTCAGCTTTTGTGTATGTTTGAAAAAAGTCTTAAGTTAACTCTCATTTTTGAAGACTATTTCTGCTGGATATAGAATTCTAAGTTATAATAGTTTTTTTTTTTTTTTCCTTTTCACCGTTTTACAGATGTCCTTCCATTACTTTCTGGCTTCTGTTGTTTCTGATTACAAGTTGTCTTTCTTCCTATCTTGTTCATCTGAATGTATTATTTCTTTTCTCCGTGGTTACTTTATAATTTTTCCCTTTATCTTTGGTTTTCAGCAAAGTCATTATGATGTGTCTTTGTGTGTATTCTTTCTATTTACCCTGCTTGTGGTTCACTGAGTTTTTTGAATCTGTGAAGTATTAGTTTTAATTTATTTGAAACTTCTTGGCCATTACTTTTCAAACATGTGTCCCACTTTCTCCTCCCATTCTGGAATTCTAATTTCATGAATGACCATTTGATTTTGTCCCAAAAGTCTGATACGCTCTTCTGTTATTTTTTAAATTCATTCTTTTTTCTTTCTGTACTTCAGTTTGGACAATTTCTACTGACATATTTTCTAGTTCACTAATTCTTTGTTCTGTTCTGTCCAATCTGCTCTTAAGCCCACTGAATATTTTTCATTTCAAGTATTATAGTTTTCAGTTCAAAACTTACATTTGGTTCTTCTTTTAAAGTTTCCTTTTCTCTGCTGACATCCTTCATCTTTTCATCCATTTTGGCCACCTTTTCAAAGGCCATCCATTTCAAAGTCCTTTCCTACTAATTCCAATATCTTTGTCAGTGTGCTTCTGTTTTTAATTTTTATTATGAGCTCTATATTCTTGCTTTTGTCATGTTTTTTAGTTTTTATTTATCAGTCATTGTATAAGAAACAATAGTCAAGACCGAAAAAGGTGATATTTCCTACAGAAACAGCTCCTCTTTTCTTTGGCAGACATCTAGAGGGGCTGATCTCTGACTCAAGAAGGAATTGAACACCATTGGGGCTGATTTTTTACTTCAACTGGTTTTAGTTCATTTCTGGTTTTAAGTGTCTTAAAGGTAGAATTAAGTATGTCCTTCCACAGAAATCTGGGATCTAGCTACCTCATGAAATCTCTTGTTTTCCAGCCTAGCTCCCAAGTTTCCATGCAGCTGTTTATTTAGCAGAAATCCTGCAAAGGGTATTGGAAGGTAGGGTGGATAAACTTTGTGTTTGTATCTTCATGGGATTCCAATATGCCATGATACCACACTCATAATCATTGAAAGTTCAATTGGATTCATAGCTCTTTGATGGCTTTAAAGAAAATATATATTTTTTTAGTTTACCCAGTTTAGTTTTCTCTTCATTGTTATGTCATAAGCAGTGATCTTTTGTGACTCCCTGCATTTTAACTTAAAGCAGAACCAACTATATGAAACGTAAAGGACATTCAGCCAGGTCTGAGTCAGTTGTTGTTGTTTTTTTTTTTTAAGATTTTATTTATTTATTCATGACAGACACACAGAGAGAGGCAGACACACAGGTAGAGGGAGAGGCATGTTCCCTGAGTGGAGCCTGATATGGGACTTGATCCCAGGACTCCAGGACCATGCCCTGAGCTGAAGGCAGATGTTCAACCACCGAGCCACCCAGTGTCACATGGTCTGAGTCAGTTATAAAGGATTTACAACTTAGGCAGGAATTGTTATATAAATAGGAGTGTAACACTTTTTCTTTTAAATGGAGTGATTGAATAAAGAGAAACCTAGACTACACATAAAGAATATCTTACATGGCATTACCAAAAGAGGTCATAACTATTCTGTTCTTAAATTATGCAAAAAGACCAGTCTCTTTTTGTCTTAAATATCCAGATATTCCATTATTTTGAAACAGGGATAGATTTGGTGGCCATTTAAGGTCTTTTTCAGTCCCATGGTTCTAGAATTGATGAATCTCTTTCATCAAAAACCCTGCTAAATGGTACATAAATGAAAAGAAAGAGTGTCAAAAAAGCAGTATAGAAAAGTGAAAAATGAAAAGAATTACTAATTATTTTTAAATAGAGGATAAAAATAGAATGATAACAGTCATAATAATATTTACATTTATGAATAGTTACTGCATACAGGGAACTGTGTATACTTTACAAATGTTTTTATTTTACAGAGTAGTAAATGGAGGTTCAAGGAATTAAGAAATGTGCCCAAAGTTATACAAACAAAGAGTGACTGAATCAGAATTTGAACTAAAGCCTGTCTAATGCCAAAGCATATGCTATTACCACTATAATGTACTGTCTTCCTAAAACTTTAATGAACACTTACAGATATCATTAGCTCTGGCAGTTACAATCAATGGTGTAGACTTAGAGGATGATATTACACATGATATTGCTTCAGTAAAAGTGAAGATCCTAGCTGATATCTGGTACATCTATTTATATCAACTTTACAGGATTACATTTTTGTATTTTGAAAGAACTATTGTCCTAAGACTTAGTAGCAGTTTGTTTCGTTATTTATTTTTTCTTATTATCTAAACTTTTAAAAGAAAACCTCATTCCCAATGATTCAGAGCTTTGTGAAGAAAACATAACCTAGAATATAAAATTTCACATGCAAATGGAGGAGAAAAAAATAGAACAGAAAATATATATATTTCAGAATCTAAACTTCGAGGGGGGAAAAAACCCTTAAGAAGTCAACCCTCACTATTAGTGACACCAATGACCAGTTTAGGTCAATGACATACAACTTAGGCAAAAGAATCTTTTTTCTCTCCTTATCTTTCACCTACATCTTCATGCATGATAATTCCTTAGCATCTCACCCTCCTTGCACTTCTCTCTCTCTCTCTCTCTCACTCTCACTCTTTCTCTGCCTGGTAACAATATTTCTTCAGTTTGATACCTTTCCTTATCTATTTTTCATGTCTAGTTTGCTATTCTTTGCATGGCTTTACAGTTTCCTAAGCCTCCTCCAAGTCATACTCACTCCTTGTTTATATCTTCCATCTTTTAGATGTTCATCGGTGCCTCACTGTGCTTGGCCATATGAAGCTTTTAGTCATTAAACACGATGTAGTAACCATACACAGTTTGAAACCGGCACATGCAGTCAGATGAACTGGTGGGAGAAACACATGTGTAGAAATATGGGAGGAGATGTAACCCTTGGGAAAATAAAATTTTCATTTGCCAATCTATTACTCATAGCAACTTCTCCACACAACCTGTAAATTATTGTCAAAGGATTTTACTTTATTTTCCTTGGAGATAACAGTTTCTAAATTGTTCAGACATGATTTAGGCTACTCATAATTTTTATCTGAACTCATTAAATGACAAACCAGTGAGTCAAATCATCAGTATTATTTCTTTCCATCAAGTAAAAGCTGGTAGTTTCCTGGATAAGAGGGTGGAGAATAGGAACAAAATACCAGGTAGTATTTATTTTTTTTTTTTAATTTTTTTTCAATTTTTATTTATTTATGATAGTCACAGAGAGAGAGAGAGAGAGAGAGAGAGAGAGAGGCAGAGACACAGGCAGAGGGAGAAGCAGGCTCCATGCACCGGCAGCCCGACGTGGGATTCGATCCCGGGTCTCCAGGATCGCGCCCTGGGCCAAAGGCAGGCGCTAAACCGCTGCGCCACCCAGGGATCCCACCAGGTAGTATTTATGTAGGATAAAACAAAATAGCTTTACTATAAATAGTAATATTTAAAACAGTTTCCCTGGGATCCCTGGGTGGCGCAGTGGTTTGGCGCCTGCCTTTGGCCCAGGGCGCGATCCTGGAGACCCGGGATCGAATCCCACATCAGGCTCCCGGTGCATGGAGCCTGCTTCTCCCTCTGCCTGTGTCTCTGCCTCTCTCTCTCTCTCTCTCTCTCTCTCTGTGACTATCATAAATAAATAAAAATTGAAAAAAAAATAAAAATAAAAAAAAAAATAAAACAGTTTCCCTAAATCAATCATTAGCACCTTTTTTCCTTCAGAAAAAGAGGAAGCATCCCCAAATTGACTATAGAGACATCACTGACTGCACAGAGTAAAGAGACAATAAAACAAGGTAACCAAGATAAACAATAGTAGTTAATAAATGATTGGTTTACATCTGACTAAGGAAGAATAAAAGGCATTCATACTCTATTTCATAACAGCAATTTTAAGTAAGCAAAAAGATAGGAAAACATATTAATCTAAGCCCCAAAGTAACACTTATCACAACTCAGATGCATCCTGTGAGGTGGAAGTGTTAAAAAGTAAGAGCAGCTTTTTCTTTTTCTTAGATCTGCAAGTATGCTATTAAGAGGGCAACCCAGGATCTATCATTGCTTTTGAAAAAGATAAGTAATTGAGTATATTAACTGTCAACAAACGTCTGCTAAAAGAGGTAATTAACAACATCAGGCTCATACTACTCAAAATAGACATAAGATCAGCCATGTAGCAGCACAGTATATGTTTTTTTGGGATATCAGACCATTGTAGCCTTGTCTGAAAATTTCCCTAGTTAAACTCTGCTAGTTTATAATCTAAATTGTCTGTTTCATAAAACTGAGGTATCAAAAGTCCACACTAGGGAGATGATTTTAAAAACCGAGGTCATTGGAATATTTGCAATCAAATACTAGGTGTCATGTATTCAAAAATAACCTAGTAACAGAAAGGGAGAAATAACTAAACAGTCAAAACAGTCATAACAGAATCCATCTTCTAAAGCCCTAAAGTAATCTTATAAATGAAACCATTAAGCATCTACTGGCTATTATTTTAAACACCTTTTCAACAGATTTTTAGAATAGAGCTTCAGTGCCCATATTTGAAAGCAGACAGTTATACTCAGAACAAAAAGAAAAATCAGGTGACAGTTGACAACCAGTCAAGAATAGAAGAGACAAAAATCATTAAGAGAACACCAAGAAAACAAGCATGGGAATTGGAGTCCACTTACTCCTGGCAGCAAACCAAACTATTTTACTAATCTTGACTCCTTGTTCTTGTTGCAGTTGTAATACATTGAATTACATTCATTTTAACATATAGATAGTAGCAATAAGATTCTTTTAAGAGAGTAAATTTAGAAAGAAAATTGGAGAAACCAGGGACACCAGATGTATAAAAGTCTCATGAGAAAGAAAAGAAATGGAACACTACAGGAGAGAAAAGTGATTCATGATTGGGAGGTTAGAAGTATTAAAAGCAATCAACCATTTTACTTTTTATACCTAGGACACTTCTTGCATTTAGTATTCAGATGGCTTCTAACAATTCCTGAAAGATCTGTTTCTTCCCAGAAACAGCTCAGGTGTCTGTCATAGCTGAGAATCCTAGATAGTAAGTCCTATTTCAGTCTTCCATGAGACTGTTTTCATATGTGCATATACATATATGTAATTGGAGATCTAAAGGAAATATACACATGAATGTTACAGATTTAAAATTGCAGCATGGTGACATGATGGTTTCATCATAATGAAATGAATTTATATATACTGTTTGCATTTTCCATTCAATTACATTTGTTACTTCGTTTAGCATAAAAGTGTAGATTAAAATAATATATACTCAACATCATTAGTTATTATGGAAGTACAAATCAAAACCACAATGAGATACTGTCCAGAATGGCTATAATTTAAAGAAAAAGGGAAAGAACAGATGTTGGGGAGATTGTGGAGAAACTGGAATCCTTATACATTTCTGGAGGAAATGAAAAACTCTACTCCTAGGTACATACCCAAGAAAACTGAAAACGTGTTCACACAAAAACTTGTACATGAATATTCATAGCAACATTATTTGTAACAGAAAAAGTATACATATCTCAAGTGTTCATCAATTGATGAATGAATAAACAAAATGTGGTACATGTAGCAGAATATTATTCACCTATAATAAGTAATGAAGTACTGACACATGCTACAACATGGATAAATTTTGATAATGCTGTTAATTAAAAGAAGTCAAACACAAAATGCTATATATTGTATGATTCCACTTATGGAATGCCCAAATTAGGCAAGTCCAAGAAACAAAAATTAAATTTGGGGTCATTAAGAGAACACCAAGAGAACACCAGATGACTAGGGAGAGAATTGGGTATACAGTTTATTTTTTGAGTGATAGAAATGTTCTACAGGGGCTAGATGTAGGGGCTGGATGACTAGTCAGTTAAGCATTCAACTCTTGATTTCAGGTCTGGTCATGATCTTAGGGTCATAAGATTAAGCCCCAAGTTGGGCTCCACGCTCAGCACAAAGTCTGCTTCTCTCTCCCTTTCTCTCTGTGTCTGTCTCTGTCTCTCCCTCTTCCTCTCTCTTGGCCCTCCCTCCTGCTTGAGCTCTCTGTCTCTTTCTCTCTCTCTAAAATAAATAAATAAATCTTATTTTTTAAGATTTAAGATCTAGAATTAGTGATGATAGTTGCACACTGTTACAAATATACTAAAAGCCATGCCAGTGTATATTTTAATGCAGTTAAATGTTATGTAATTTTTTTTCAATAACAAAAGAAGAAATCAGTATATACACATTGTTTCCACGCTATCATCCTCTAAGTCCACTGTGCTTAAATGTTCCCAAAGAAAATTAAATACATTCAAAGAGTGAATAAATTAATGTTCAACTCTCTCATCTGAGCAGCAGGATTCCTCTGAATACTTCATAATGTTTCAATTCCCAGATGAATACATTTTACTTTACTCCACCTTATAAAAGATTTAAAGGGATGTAATACTTTAATGTAGAACATTTTACCTACATGACAATAATCTACCATCCACTTAGATTCCTTTTGGCAGAGGGAAAACTTTTTCTCTAATACTTCATGTGGTCTTAGAAACAGAGGAATAAAAGGTAAAACTCACAGCCTGATTTAATATAGGCCTAATATAGCCAGTCAAATATATTTCCCCATCTATGCAATATATTTCAAAGGAGAACAACTTAGAGTAGTTGAGTATTTTCAAAGCAGGACACTCCAGTCCCCCTTCCTTAGAGGCTACTTTATTTCCTTTAAACTTTAAAGTGTCTACAGTTTTCTTTTTTTTTGAAAAATGACTCTATTGTTGGATTTTCTAAATCTTACTGAGACAAAGAAACATTAAGACATTATCTTAGGGTTAATGGATGTAGTATTTAATAAGAATTAACTTTTAGTAAAACAATAATGGTGATCATTTAATAATTCATTAACAATGACCAAAAAACATTACCCTAGTTTGTGCTTTTGAAAGTCACAGATGATTAGACTTACTCATTTTGTCAAATGAATAGAAGTACAGTATTGCAATTTTATCTGCATGCCCATAGCATTTTTTCTGCTTCTTCAATATTATCAGACTAAGTCACATGGCAAGATATCCCAATGTTAGAGAATAACCTGCCTACATTATCCACTGGTAAACTGGGAATACTCTGTGTCCCCATCTCCTAAGTAATGTCTGTATTTTCTGTATCTTTTCAAATCAAAATTGCTTCTCAACCCGAGTGGCAACGGAATGACAAGAGCACTTGCCTCTGACTCTTCATCTGCTCTTTTGAGGGGTCAGAAGACAAAGAGAGAAGCATGGCATAAGGGACGGACATAAGCACTTGACAATCCAGAAATCTACAGGACTAGTCCATCATTATGTTCTTGATTTTTAAACAAACAAAAATCTGTATTTGCTCAGCACACACTCCTGACTCTCCTCTTCACCTCACCTTCTACTCTGATGCAGTCATACTTGTTAATGGTGAAGGGGAGGTGCACCTTTTTCTATATCAACAGAGAATGAAAAAGAAGAGCGAGAAGGACCACAGTAGAAAAGGAAATGAAGGAGAAAGGAAAAGGAAGTGAACAGAAGAGAGCACCACTGCCAGAGTGCAGTGACTTTAGCAACTATTTCTTAGAGTTGCCCCCTGGCTCCACTTGTATGAATGTCAGTAGGATACACTTCTTAGGGGCACTTCGGTAGCTCAGTTGTTGAGGGTCTGCCTTTGGCTTGGTCCATGGTCTCAGGGTCCTGGGATCGAGTCTCGTACCAGGCTCCCCACAGAGAGCCTGTTTCTTCTTCTGCCTGTGTCTCTGCTTCTCTCTGTTTCTCTCATGAATAAATAAATAAAAAAAATTTTTTTAAAGGATACACTTCTTGGTTTGATCTACTCAGCACTCCTTCTTCACCTTCAGGCATCAGCAAGCAGTACCTCACTCCATCCCTTTTATGGGTAAACTGATGCTCTTTCATGTCATGGGTTCTGATGGGGCTGTCAATCACAGTAAATCACTCTCACAAAATAAAAATAAAATTTATCTTTCTCTCACATAAAACATTTATGTAGAGGTGGGCACATGAGCTGAGCTCAGCTAAAGAGACGCTTCACAGAGATTTTAACTCTGAAGATGACATGCCCACAGGGGAGAAAGCAGCACCCCGAGGTTTGGGCCTCAAGTTTCTCAGGTTGATGTCCCTGTAGGTCCCCAAGTTTTGTCTCTCCTAAGGCCTGGTTTTTCTAATATTCTTTTAATTCTCTGAGCAATCCATTATTTCCCCCATGTATGCCTTTTCCCTGTTTGGCTAAGTCAGATCAGTTTCCTTTGCTTACAACAAAGAACCTGAACTGATGTGGCAGGGCTTGCATTCAAAGCATTTTGCAGCAAAGATAACTTGTAGATGTAGCCTTGGACTTGGGTGGGGAGGGTGGTAGTGATAGGGATGTCTTGGTTTAAACTGGATTCTCTATATAACACTAAGCAGTCAGAACACTTCTCTGAAGCCTGTATTTCTTCCTACAAAATAAGGAGTTGAGCTTAGAGACACTTTTTTCCAGTTCAAAAATTCAACAGCTTTGATGAGCAAAAGGGAATTGAGTGGGAGGATAGGAGTGAAGCACTTGTCATGGATCTGCTTTGCTGATACAACTTCAGAGGACTTGGGGGATATTTTTTGAAAGAACTGTGGGCTCTTTAACACTGTTGTCCTCTCAGTAGAACTATCAGCTATCAGCGGACCTGCTGAAAGCTGCTGTCAGAGAGAGCTTTGGCCAACAAGACCAGGTGCCACAGTCCAGGGCCACATCCATGCTGACTGAAGTAGGCCAGCAAGGGGCTGCTGCCTTGGACCTGTGCTGGGGTCCTGCCAACAGCTACCACTTATAGACACAGGTGTGAGCCTCTGTTTACCTTATGGCTCTGAGGTGTACAGCCCTTGCCATCTTAATATGAATCACTCTTAAAATCTGAATGAGAAAAGAGAGTGCAGATTTTTCATACATTTCTTGAGTAGAATGAACAGAAATTTCCTACCACTAAATTTTATGGGGTTTATACCCAGAATATGTGTACAAGGGAAAGTATATGGATCTGTGGAAATCTCCCTAAGCCCTTGGATCCCAGTATCCTGTACCCAAGTGTTTCTTTTTAGGTGGCACTGTGAGTGTGGGACCATGAGACAACTATGCCATGGTAGCACAGAGAAAAACTACAGGTGGAAGCTCTCATACTTCCCAAAGAAGAGCCTAGAGAAATGAAAGTAAAAATTATCCCAGAAAGTAAAAGTTATCCCAGCCAACTTGCTCCAACAAATAGTATTAGTCTCAGGGCACTCTTAACTCTAGAAAATGCAAAACAAAATGGAATGATGATTCAGGGCACCATTTTATGTTCTGCTGACCCTGTGGTTTGAGAAACTGCAGAATGAAAAGATGTTTTTGAAACTAAGACTTCTCAAGCTAACTGGAACCTTTAGAAAGTAAAACTCAAGAAAAGGATATAGTAAATTTTGGAGATTTCTCCTGTATTTCCTCTCTCCCATTCTTAAATTACACCAAAGCCCCAACAGGTAACACCAATGAACAGAAAGAAGGCTCATTTACGAGCCAAAGATATAACAGTGTTTGTTCTCAAAGGAAACTGTGACAATGCTTTGGGACTAGAACAGACCTACTTGAAGCTTGTCAGTGACTATCCAATCCAGTTGAGAAAACCCAAACTGTACACAGATAGACAAGAAATGGTTAAACAGCAAACAGTAAAGAAGAACACAGATTGTTATATTCTCTTTATTTCCAGCTACTAAAAATCGTAAGAAGAAATAAAAGAGATGGATAGTTGTAAGCATAACCTACACATCAATGCTAAGGGATTTCTCAATTTTGAAGGGAAAGCTTCTAGACGTCATTCATCCTAGATGTTATATTTTACCACCTAAGTTCAAATTACAGGAGTTCTTTCAAATTGAGGAAGCATAGGAAAAGAAGGTATTTTGCTGTAAGCAACAACCAGAGTGCATTCTCGGGGAAGCATAATAAATTCCCTTCATTGAATGGACTTGGATAGTGGGAACTGAGCTAAAGCCTTATTTCAAAAACTGTATTCAATACAAACTAGTTCACTGAGATATTTATAGGTATTTCATAAACAGCACTTCCATAATCAAATAATTTACTTCATGACATTCACTTCATGAAGATGTTCAATGCATATTACCATTTGAAAGACTCTGGGAGATTTACTTTCAAATAGCTTACCATTTTACAAACTAGTGTTTCTAAAAATTATTTGGCCATGGAATCATTTTTTTCAGATAAAAATTAATTAAATTCTTTTGGAATAGCTTTCCAAAAAAATATAATTTAGGAAACATATACCTGCACAAATTATGAAGTTTATGTGAAAGTTAAACTATAGACATGGAAAGATCTTTTTCAGTTTGTGCAAAATACCAAATATAAGAAAATTACCAGTTCAATCTGAGCTTTAATGAATTAGTTTGGAGTGTGGAGACACTTAAGAAGAGAAGTTCTAATTCTGTTTTAGCCACTCATTGGCTTTGTTATTGAACAACTTAATCTTGATGAATCTTAAAGACTGATAAAATCATTAAGTAAGATACGTGTGTAAATCATTAGCACCATATCCAGCACACAGTAAGTACTCAAAACTATTACAATAAGAAAATCAGTGGGTAACAAAGAATTGGTTTTGAGAATAAAGAAAAGATCTAGACAGAACCAGAACAGAATTTCCGTAAGAAAGCCCATTTCACCAGTGCTTGAATAAAGGACTGGTGTTTAACAACAGATCTATAGGCAGACATACCTGTGTATTCCTGCTATGTGCTACTTAAATAGGCCAAGTTTTATTTTGACTTAAAGTCTTCATACGTTAGTGACAACATGCATAGACCTTGAGGATGTCATGTTAAGTGGGATGAATCAGATAAAGAAAATACTTTATGATATCACCTATCTGTGGAATCTAAAAAAGCCAAAAAACAGGCATAAAATCTGGTTACCAGGGTATAGGGGGTGGGATGTAGAATGGATGTTCTTGAAGGGTACAACTTGCAATGAGTAGTATGTAAATAAGTTCCAAAGATCTAATGCATAGGATCATGAAACGGACAGCAATATTGTATTATAATCATCAAACTTGTCAAGAGACTAGAACTTAAGTATTCCAAGCACTAAAAAGAAATGTTAACTATATAACATGATAGAGGTGTTAGTTATTGCTACAATGACAATCATATTACAAAATATAAATGGTATAAAATTTTTTTAAAACTCTTCATCCTCACTTTCCTGTGTTTAGAATGTCTTCTCCCAGGTGTTCATAGAGCTTGTTTCTTCAGGTCCCTCAGAACACTTATCTGCAAGGTGCCTAACCATGAGGATTTCCATGATCATCTTGCAAATAATGGCAACAATCACCACTACCCACTCACAACAGCTATCTCTGTTTTTCTCCACAAGCACCTAACACCATCTGATCTACTACAAATGTACCTGCTATTTGTTTATTATCTGTTTATCCTCTCAGAATATAAGGTCTATGAGGCCTTCTCTGTATTTTTCATTCCTATGTCTTCATTCCCCTGAATGGTATCTGATCCATGGTAGGTATTTATAAATATCTGAATAAGCACTTTGAAGGTAAGTATCTTCTTTTCATCCCCTCTCATTACTCATTTAGGGACAAAAGTAAATACTGGATGCCATTTTTAAAGTTATAGGGACACTTGGGTAACTCAGTGGTTGAGCATGTGCCTTTGGCTCAGGTCATGATCCCAGGTCCAGGGATCAAGCCCCACATCAGGCTCCCTGCGGGGAGCCTGCTTCTCTCTCTGTCTGTGTTTCTGCCTCTCTCTGTATCTCTCATGAATAAATTAAATTAAATTAAATTAAGTCACCATTATGATTTTTATGTTGCCATTTTTCTAAAAATATTCTAGACAGTGAAGATCAAATTTAAAACCTTAACTTAAAAATTCAAACCTACATATATTAATATAGGTGTTTATTCCTTATAAGTCACAAATTTAGTTTTTATGCTCTTTCCTCAAAAATTGCAGAGAACACACTGTTAATTAACTCAAAAATACCTGCCCAGATTACATACAGTTAGCCTTACAGTTAGCCCCCTAAATTCCTCAAATTTTAAACAGAATAGTAATACCTAGCTTTATCTTTAAGATCATTGAGCTCTTCTTCATCCCATATAAACCTCTAGCCATGTGAGCCAAGCAAATAAATATCTGTAAAGAAACTGCTCAATGAACATACTTTATTATATATTCCACTTATTTATAGAACAGCTTAGCCTTTGCACTGGTTAATATCTCCAAACTTTCTATCCATTTATTCTTGGTCTGCATCTCCCTTGGAATTTCCCTTTTAAATTTTTAAAGATTTTATCTGTTTATTTGAGAGAGAGGGTTAGAGAGAGAAAGAGAGAGAATGAGTGGGGAGAGGGGCAGATAGAGAGGGAGAAGCAGGTTTCCCACTGAGCAAAAAGCCCGGCCGGGTGCTCCACCCCAGGACCCTGGGATCATGACCTGAGTTGAAACTAAAAGCCAGATGCTTAACTGACTGAGCCACGCTCAGTCAGTTTATTTTTTAATGATTTTTTTATTTTTTAATGATTTATTTATTTAAGAGAGAGAGACTGAGAGAGGGAGAAAGAGAGTAGGGATAGGGGCAGAGAGAGAAAGTCTTCAAGTAGACTTCCCACTGAGCACAGATTCCACACAGGGCTCTCAATTCTATGACCCTGAAATCATGACCTGACCTGAGCAGAAACCAAGAGTCAGACGCTTTAGCTGACTGAGTCACCCAGGCGCCCCAACCCCCTCTTATGTTCTCATGTCCCTTGCTCACAAAACCCAACAGTGAAATGTGTGTGTGTGGTGTATTGGTGTGTGTGTGTGTGTGTGAGAGAGAGAGAGAGAGAGAGAGAGAGAGAGAGAGACAAAGGAATTCTTACAATAGCTTTAGCCTTTGATATTTATAACACACACCTATCTTCCAGTCCTGAGGATCACCCTCTATGATCTATACACCCATGTGATCAATGGCTTCAATGGTTACTTTTATTAAAAGAACATTTTTGTTTTCACATTAATCAAGTGTGGGTTTTAATGTTTGTTTTAATTGCAGCAATGAGGAGTTATCTAGTGGTACTCAGAGAAATGCAAGTGCTGGATAAATTTATACTCACAATTTTCTTTAATATATATTTATTGAGCACACATTTATATGTAGAACACAGCAAAATACTCATTTCTGGTGCATGAAAATTTCTATATTCATCCATATAATTCTGCTATTAAATAATGTTACTTGACGGGCACTGAGGTGGACACTTGGCTGGATGAGCACTGGGTGTTTTTCTGTATGTTGGTAAATTGAACACCAATAAAAATTAATTAAAAAAATAATGTTACTGTTCTTTATGATCCATTAATACTTCCCCTTTATAAATGTTGGAAGGATAAAAGCTTCAGTATATGTGACTCTTCTGATATTAAGAGATATTAGAAATGCCCCTCTGCTATGGCTGAAAAGTGACTGTTTACGTGTAGCACAGGATATTCAGCAGTCAGACTGTGTTACAGTCAGCACAATGACTGTAATTGGTATGAATCTTAGTTGTCTGTTCCATAGCCAGTCCCTGGTCCCAAGTCAGAATGTCTGAGAAATGACAGAAACTCTTCCCAGCCACTCTGAAGCTCTAGGTGGCCATGAGACATAATTCTGAAAAATATTATCGTAAAAAAAAATCTGAATTGCTTTCCAGAAATATTCTGGTCTCAAAAACAGAGACATACCCATGGAATAATCCCATTTGCCCCTCTTGTCTCTCTTTCTTCTCTAGATACCATCACATTAGGACTAATGTCAGGAGCTACAGCAGCTCTCTGTGATATAAATGAAGCAAAGGACAAGATCAAAATCTTGAGCAAAAACTGAAGTGCCTGGGTCCTTGCGAGCATCATCTAGCTAGTGATCCACCCTCTTAATGTCTATCTCTGGGCTTCTTATCCATCAAATTAAACATCATAATGGTTTAAGACACCCTTAGTTTTCTGATAGCTATGGTCAAAAAACAGTTTTTCTGACTTACTGGGCATCCATTTTCAGCTTGCTTCTCAGACATGAATCACTTTTACCACCAAAGTAAATGAATTATAAACCATACCTTCACATAGTGACCTAGAGGAAGCAGACAACAAAAAGTATATTAACATAGATACACAAATGAAAAACTGTTTGGAGAGATACTCGTTCAAGTAAATACACAAAAATGATTCATCAGTTTAAGCATTCAGGAGTGCTTTCTGCAGAGTAATAGCGTGAGGGAAAGTGTCTATATAAACCAATTAACAAAGACTATAATTTGATGAGGTTTATAACAAGAACTAAAAAAAAAAAAAAAAAGAAAAGAAAAGAATAAAGAAAACTGAAACTAAAAAGGAACAATCCCAAAGTAGGTTCCCATGAGACTCTCAGGAAAAAGAACTAGACAACAATAGAACTAGGACAACACAAAGAAAATGACAGTCCTATCCAATTAGAACACTCTCCTGCTTGAACCCTGGAGCTAAAGATTATCTCCAGTCCCTAGGAATATAATTGGTCCATGGAGAAGAATTTATAAAAAAAATATTTTTTTTGTTTAAGTCCATTTACAATAAAATAAATATAGTTATTATTCAGTTATAATATTTAAACATACTAGGGTGCCTGGGTGGCTCAGTCAGTTAAGCATCTGCCTTTGGCTCAGGTCATAATCTCAGGGTCCCAGGATGGAGCCCCACATCAGGCTCCCTGTTCAGCTGGGAGTCTGCTTCTCCCTCTGCCCCTGCCCCCTGCTCATGATCTCTCTCTTTCTCTCTCTCTCTCACACTCTCTCCCTCTCTCAAATGAATGAATAAAAAAGATTTAAGCTTCTAAATAAATACCTTAACTAATCCCAAGTTCAAGAACCACTGGTTACTGTCTCACATTGCATGGACTGGATTCTACCTAACAGAGATTGCTCAGATTTTGCTGATTATAGCAAATATATTACCTCTACCCAAGTTAACATATAAATATTACATTATATTCATATTATAAATATATTTGAAATATATAAGGCTTTTTCTCTTACACATGTCCATTCAGAATATCTCTACCTAGACCTAGAGGTAAGGTGCAGGTTTCATGACAACTAGTAGATCACTTCATGATATGTCTATGAAGTAAAGTATAAGCTTCTTCTCTCAGCCCATAAAAATATAGTTCCAGTCCTCTACCACTGGATTCAGAAAAAAGGACAAGACATCTTGGAAACAGTCCATGTGATGAAAGAAGAACTGCTAATATGTGATGATCTAGCCTGTAGTGAGCACTTCTACCTTCTTGGTACACTGAAACCTTAAAGCTAGCTTCTGGATTTTATAAAAGGAAAGCAGCTTAGCTTTTCTGTGGCATCATGCTGTATGCCAGTGTCCCCAAAGTCCTCTCACTCTCCTTCCCACTGCATCTCAGAGCTTAAATTTTCACATGGCGAAGTCTAGGACATAGAATCACTGGGTGCACATTGAAGAATATTGGAGAACCAGAAAAGGTCTGACTTCTAAGATATATTACTGACATTTTTCTAACTGAACAGAGACTATTCAATATCCTTCCTGGGCAAAATGAGCTGATTTATAATGCACACCAGTATGGCCCAGTAATAGAGAAGAAAGAGTAATGACAGATTTTCATCCTTTCAGAGGCTGAGAATTTTTACATGCCAAATACAAAGTATCCTTTAAGTTCAGGGCATTTTGCATAATGTTTCTATTAATATATCCCCAATTTCAATATGTAATTTAGAAATCTAAAAGTAAGGCTAGGGCCTTTTGTTCTGACTCTTTTGTGTTCAAAGTAATTCATGTACTAAAGAAAATATTTGCCATTATTTGGTGGATTTTCTGTTGATGAAGACAAGTTATATTTCCCTTCTCTAGGATCTCCTCGATTGCAATTAATGTATTAAGGAAATAAAATATAAGTATTTTTACTAGAAAGTATGCTCAAAGCTGAGTTCTAAATATGTAAATTCGGAAGTACAACACTGAATGACAAACCATTGTACATGAATACTAAGCACATAAATAATAAACAACATGTATTTTAAACTGACTATATGCCAGGCACTTGTCTGGCCACTTCACACAAGATAAATTTATACTTTGAGGTACCTGGGTGGCTCAGTCGGTTAAGCAGCAGAGCTTTTTTTTTTTTTTTTAAGATTTTATTTATTTATTCATGAGAGAGACAGAGGTAGAGACACAGGCAGAGGGAGAAGCAGGCTCCATGCAGGGAGCCCGATGTAGGACTCGATCCTGGGACTCCGGGATCATTCCCTGAGCCAAAGGCAGATGCTCAACCGCTGAGCCAACTCTTGATTTTGGCTCAGATCATGATCTCAGGGTCCTGGGATGGAGCCTTGCTTTGGGCTCCCTACTCAGTGGGGAGTCTGCTTCAGGACTTGTCTCCCTCTCCCTCTGCCCCTAACCCTGCTCACACATGCTCTCTCTCTTTCTTTCTCTCTCTCCAAAATAAATACATAAACCTTAAAAAAAAAAAAAAGATAAACTTCTACTTTATACAAGGCCTTTCTCTCCAGATGTTTCTACTATTTCCATTTGTGTTTCCATGTGATAAATCAAAGGCAGTATTATTTCTATTTTATTTACATATAGAAAAAATTATGACAAAAAGTCAAAAATTATAGACAAAAGTTATGTTTTGTTTATGCAAAAAAATAACTACTTAATGTTTCAAGAAAGTCAACAAGCAGAATGAAGTCCAGTATCTTTATTCTTCTAAATGCTTTATTCTATCTAAAGACTTCTAATTTTTCATCATAAAATATTTTCCCTAAAATTACAATATATTTGTTGAGCATCAGAGTTCTCAAATGCTTTTTCACATATATATTTCATTTGAACCTCACATTCACCCCATGATGTGTATACATGCATGTTTGTCACATGGAACAGTAATATTTTGGTTCATCTTCCAAAAGTAAACATAGCCTCACCTTTAGGAGAAAAAGCAGATACTAAAACATACTAAAGTGACTGATCCAAGTACACATCACCTCAACTCTGGACTTCTGGTAGGTACCATAACTCTAACAGAAACTTGACTCTTCCCTTTTCTATAAAAATGTCATTATATGTTGATCCCATATCTTAAAATCACCAATGGATTTTCACTAGACATCAATATCCCTCTACTTCTCTCTGTGTGTAAGTTTAAACAATAAACACCATGATTCTGGCTTTGTACTCAACATACCCAAACTCGTTCTGAAATTATTCTTCAAAGAACTCAGCTTGAGAATCCTTAGCCCTATTACAAGCATACCTCACTGACTGAAATATATTTAAAATGCCTTGGGAGTTATTTTGAAAACCAGATAATAATCCACAAAAGAATATAACTTTCTTTACCTAATAGTAACACCTCATTTTTTAAAAATTAGTTAACAGTTTAATCACTCACTTTCTTTACCAGATGAGACTATGATTTCCCTGGACCTTTCCCAAATATAATATTTTGACTCAAAGTATGAAATTTTTCACTATTAAGTATAATTTTTAAAGTTTGCCATGGTCTTGTGGGACAATTCCACAAGAGAAATTCTAAGAATGATTTGTCCAAAGGCAGTATCCCCGAAATGAGTATGGAGCCTGCTAAGGTGATCTTTGATGGGACTAACTTTCCCTTAGTTTTCCAATTGTATTTAAGAAGTTTTGAATCTCATAGTCACACATCATGTATTATATGAATTTGTATACCCACTGCCTAAGAAGGGGTTCTATATAGATGTTACCTAAAAAGGGGAGGCTTTCACCATGGCTGCCAAAATTAAGCCCTCTAAAGATAGCAATTTTCTGAACTAGCAATAGTTCAATTGCCAAATGACTTCTGTTTCTTACAATTTAGCAAGTTTCACTTCAATCTACCAATTTTCCCATTATGCCACTTTTAAGAGAAAGGATCATTTTAACCTCAGTAAGGCATTTCAATAAATTGCCTACTACAGAAATGCTAAAGATGTGTTATAACACCTTTTTCCTTCCATAGAAATAATACCTTTCTGAAATTTTGACAAGTTAATGAAGCATCTCTTTCCCATCTGAGAAAATCAGTTGGCATTCCTTCATCGAGTAAGTAAGCTTCCAAGTGTTTCTTCATTTGACCTTCAAAACACCTTTTAACACTTTTCTTATGAGTGACATCAACTGGTATGTAAGCCACTTGGTACATTCCCAGACCCTTTAAAAATAATTCCATCATATTGACTAATCCTAGGGGGTCTCTCCAGAGCTAAGTGCACTTGTAAAACTATTCATAAAAAGGGTCTCCTATTTCTGTCTCTACTTCCTTTAACACCCTGGTTATATTTTACTTGGACTAAGAAACGCATCAAATCTCAAAGCTTAGAATATTGGTCCATTTTTCAACTGCTTCAAGGAGCCTGTTCTCTGCACCCTCCTATTTCTTACTAATAAATTTGATTAAGGCAAATTCTCCTTTGTGAAACCAGAAACCAAATTTTTCTGCTATACTCCCAATGCTTACATTTGGCTTCAGTCTCCATTAATTAACCACTTGGATCCTTAAAAGTCCTCATCTCTTTCTCCTAGCATGTATATATTCTTTAAAGGTCTCTCAGCAGTCAGTTGAAATGTTTGGTCTTGCTTGAAATTAATTTTCCACTTTTATTGTTGCAATTATTTGGCAGGTTTTATGGCTTTATAATAATTCTCCAGAACGCTTTGAATCTGTTATGCTCTTTATGTTTGTGCTTGACATGTTTCCTTAGCAACACATTGATTCTGCCAACACTGTTCCATAAGATTCAGGGAGTGAACATGTCAGAGATTTGAATATGAAGATGACTGTCATAGGTTTTAATGTTTTGATGATCCCCAAAATGGTTTTTAAATTATGGCACTCAGAAGATACATCTTTAATTTCAACCTTATATTTTTTTCAGCCAACGTGCTTCCTTTATTTCTTTGATTCATTTCTACTTACTTTACTAATACAAAATTTTAAGACTTGGTTAATTAATGAGGTCATGGAAATATGACAATAGAAAGATATAATCAATTTCAGAAAAACCAACAGTTCCCACAAATCCGACTAATTTAGTCAATAAGCTTTTTACAAATGTGAATTAATTTATGCTAAAACCTCATAATATTGTCATTTGACTCCAGAAATATTATGTATTCATTAGTTTATTCAACAAATATTAATATAGCAGTGTTTAATATAGATTTTTGAAATTACAGAGTAGGAATTACTAAAAATTTACCATGGCTTCTTGTACATCTTTAGATTATGCTAGTATTTTTAGTTCCTTTAGAATGAGATTCCCAATAAGAATAAATGGGTTAGATTTCCAGAAGGATGGTCTCAGAGTAGGAGGATCCTAAGCTCACCTCATCCCATGCATGTGACGTCAGAGTAAATAACCCAGAAAATGACTGAAGACTGGTGGAACAGATTCTCTACAACTAAAGGTAGAGAAGAGGCCACATAGAAGAGGGTAGGAGAGACAGAGATGTATTCAGGAGCCAAACAGTCAGGAACCAAACAGAGGAGAGGCAGAGATACAGTCAGGAGCAGGATTGTCCATGGGAGGGAAGGATGCTGTCAGTGCAAATGGAAAGGAGCAGTTCCCCAAGCCAGGCACTCCAGGCATGGGGGATCCACACAGAGAGGAGGAATCCCCATAACATTTGGCTTTGAAAACCAACAATCATGGGACTTAATGTCTGGAACTTTAAAAATCTAGGAGAACTGAGAGGGTAATAGGAAACTGAGTCCCCATGCTTATAAAGACAGCACAACAAACAGCCCCATGGAGATAGAGCATAGAAGCAATAGTTTGAAAAATGCCTAGGGTATACAGGAAAGTTTGTTTATTAGTCCTGGAGGAGTCAGGATTATTGGGAGACTTCTGTAGGAACAGAGGAGCTAGTGAACACCTTTTCCCTTCCTCACGCCTGGCCTACATATACAGACACCTGCAGGAACCAGCATGGTGACCACACTCACTACTTAACTTGCTAATAGCATGCTCCACGCCAATACACCTTTGGCCAGAACCCATCCAAAGCAGTGCCAAAAGCCTGGTACTGTGCAACCAACCCCGACAGGGGCCAGCACCACTTCACACGACTCCTGCCCTGGAGAATGGGAAAGATAACTACATATACCAGTCCAATTGCAGCCCCAGCAATGGGCTGAGGCAAACATTAGATCTGATTTCGGGTACCACCTACCAATGAAAACTCAGACAACAACATAGGGAAAGTTTCCTGTAATTCAGTACTACTGCACCTCTGGAAAATGCCCGAACTGACTCAACTCAAGCCCAGGGCAGCCCCAGACTGGCCCACTAACATTACAGGGACCAAATTCTGCACATAACAGGCAAAGAGAGACATTGCAGATGATTGGACTGAATGCAAACATGGCTCAGGCACAACAGTAGGATGTACACAATTCACATAAGAGATACCCCTGAGGAGCCAAATTCTGTAAACAAGGGACATTGCAATGCAGGGGACTACACAATCTCTTTTTCATAAGGCCACGACTTTCAAGAGCAGGAGACAAAGCTGGCTTTCCTAGCACATATAAATGGACAGACTTAGACAAAATAAGGACACAGCAGAATATGTCCCAAATAAAGAAAACTACATAACCACACAAGAGAGCTAAATGAAACGGAAGTAAGTAACATGTGTGATAGAGAAATTTAAAGTAATCATCATAAAAATAATCACTGGACTTAAGAAAGAGTGGAGGACATCAATAAGACACTTAAGAAAGAGATAGAAAACATAAAAAAAGAACCAATAAATAGATGAAGAACTCAATAACTAAAATAAAAACACACTAGATGGAATAGATAGTAGAGTAGAGGAAGCAGAAGAACAGATCAAACAACCTGAAAGACAGAATAATAGAAAGCAATGAAGCTGAATATGAGAGAGAAAAAAATGATAATAATAAGTGAAAGTAGACTAAGGGAACTCAGTAACACCATCAAAGTGTAATAACATTCACATAACAGGGATACCAAAAGGAAAAGAGAGAGAAAAGGGGGTAGAAAATGTATTTGAAGAAATAATAGCTGAAAATTTCCTGAATCTGGCGAATGAAACAGAAATCCAGATCCAGGAGGCAGAGTCTCCAACAAAAGCAACACAAAGAGGTATATACCAGAAAACATAGTAACTAAAGGGAAACCCCATATGGTTATCAGCTCATTTTTCAGCAGCAACTTTGCAGGCCAGAAGGGAGTATTGTTATATATTCAAAATGCTGAAATGCAAAAAACCTACAACCAAGAATACTCTATCCAGCAAGTCTATCATTCAGAATAGAAGATAGTTTCCCAGACAAACAAAAGTTAAAAGAGTTCATCATGACTAAACTACCCCTAAAAGAAATGCCTCTATGAGTGGAAAGGAAAACCATAAGTATAAGTAAGAAAAATAGGAAGCATAAATGCAGTTAAATTAAATATATCTATAAAGAACAGTTAAGGGATTCACAAAATAAAAGAATGTAAAGTATGACACCATATGCTTAAAATGGGGTGAGAGGAATAACAATTTAGTGTTGCTAGAATGGATTCAAACTTAAGCAACCATCAACTTAATATAGACTGCTATATACAGAAGATGTAATATATAAACCTAATAGTAACCACAAATCAAAAGTGGTAATTGAAATGTAAAAGACAAACAAAAAAAAAGGAATCCAAGTATATCACTAAAGAAAGCCAGCAAATTGTGAGAGTAAACTACAAGAGAAGAAAGGAAAAGAGAAGAACTAAAAAACAAAAACAAAAAGTGCCATAAAACAACAAAATGGCAATAAATATATACCCATCATTAATTACTTTGAATGTAATGGACTACATGCTCCAATCAAAAAACATAAGGTGATGGAATGGAAATAAAAGCAAAACCCATCTATATGCTGCCTACAAGATACTCATTCCAGATCCAAAGATACACGCAGATTGAGAGTGAAGGGATGGAAAAACATTTATCATGCAAATAGAAGTGAAAAGAAAGCCAAGGTAGCAACACCTATATGAGACAAAATAAACTTTAAAAGAAAACTAACAAGAGACAAAGAAGCACATTATATAATCATAAATGGAACACTCCAACAAGAAAACATAATAATTGCAAATATTAATGTACCCAACATGGGAGCACCTAAATTCATAAAGAAACTAATAGCAAACATTAAGAAAGTAACTGATAGGGGAGCCCTGGTGGCCAGCGGTTTAGCGCCATCTTCAGCCCAGGGCCTGATCCTGGAGACCCAGCATCGAGTCCCACATCAGGCTCCCTGCTTGGAGCCTGCTTCTCCCTCTGCCTGTGTCTCTGCCTCTCTCTTTCTCTCTCTCTTTCTCTCTCATGAATAAATAAATAAAATCTTAAAAAAAAAAAAAGAACAAACCTAGAAATAGTAGAAAGAAGGAAATAAAAAAAGATTAAAGCAAAACAAACAAAACAGAAACAAACAAAAAAAGAACATATCAATGAAACCAGGATCAAGTTCTTTGAAAAGACCAACAAAATTGATAAACCTCTAGTCAGGCTCATTTTAAAAAATGAGAAAGAGAATTCAAATAAACAAAGAAATGAAAGAGGAGAAATAAAAACTGACACTACAAAAAAAAAACAAAGGATTGTAAAAGAATATTATGAAAAATTTTATGACAAATTTGATAACCTAGAAAAAATGGAAAAATTCCTAGAAATTTATAATCTCAAGATTAAATAGAAAATTTGAATACACCTATTATCTGCAGTGAAATTGAATTTATAATAAAAAAAACCTCCCAACAAACAAAAGTCCAGGACAAGACAGCTTCACAGGTGAATTCTACTAAATATTTAAAGAAGAGTTAATACCTATTCTTCTCAAATTATTCACAAAAAATAGAAAAGGAAACAAACCCTCAAATTTATTCTAAGTGCATCATTGCCCTAATATTAAAGCTGGATAAAGACACAAGAAAAAATACATCTATAAGCCAATATTTCTGTTGAACAAAGATGCAAAAATCCTAAACAAAATATTAACAAACCGAATCCAACAATACATTTAAAAAATAATAATAATTACCATGATCAAGTGGGCTTTATTCAAGTGGGATGCAGGTGTGGTTCCATATTCATAAATCAATCATCATGATACATCACATCAACAAGAAAAAGAATAAAAACTTTATGATCATTTCAATAAAAGCAGGAAAAAAAACCTTTTGATAAGGTACAATACCCACTCATGATAAAAATCCTCAACAAAGAAGTTTTAGAAGGAACATGCCTCAAAATAATAAAGGCTATATATGAAAAAAACCATAGCTGACATCATAGTTAATGATAAAAATCTGAGGGCTTTTCCCCTAAGATGAGGAATAAGACATGGATATACACTCTCACCACTTTTACTCAACATAGTATTAGAAGTCCCAGCCACAGCAATCAAACAAGAAAACGAGACATAAAGGGCATCCAAATTGGTAAGGAAGAAGTAAAACTTTCTCTATTTCCAGACAACACATATATAGAAAAGTCTAAAGACTACTGAAAAACTACTAGAACCAAAAAATGAATTCAGTAGGGTTGTAGTACACATAACCAATATACAGAAATCCATCCTGCTTCTATACACTAATAATGAAGTAACAGAAAGGGAAATTAAAAAACAATCCCATTTACAATTGCACCAAAAATAATAAAATACCTAGGAATAAACTTAACCAAGGAAGTGAGTGGTGTACTCTGAAAACAATAAAACATTGGTGAAAGAAATTGAAGATGACTTAAAGATATGGAAAGACATTTCTTGATCATGGATTGAAAGAACAAATATTAAAATGTCCAAACTACCCAAAGCAATATACAGATTTAATGCAATCCCAATCAAAATACCAACAGCATTTTTCACAGAACTGTAACAAATAATCTAAAATTTGTATGGAACCACATAAGACCCCAAATAGCCAAAACAATCTTGGAAAATAAAGAACAAAACTGGAGGTATCACAATCCCAGATATCAAGATATACTACAAAGCTATAATAATCAAAACAGAATGGTACTGGCACAAAAATAGATACATAAGTCAATGGAACAGAATAGAGACCCCAGAAACAAACCCATATATGGCAAATTAATCTTCAACAAAGGAGGCAAGAGTATGCAAAGGGAAAAAGACAGTCTTTTTCAACAAATGGTGTTGGGAAAACTGGATAGTTACATGCAAAAAAAAGGAAACCAAACCATTTTCTCACACCATATAGAAAAAATAAACTCAAAATGGATTGAAGACCTAAAAGCAAGGACTAAAACCATAAAAATCTTAGAAGAGAGCACAGGCAGTAATTTCTCTGACATCAGCTATAGCAACATTTTTCTAGAGATGTCTCCTGAGGCAAGGGAAACAAAAGCAAAAATAAACTATTGGGACTACCTCAAAATAAAAAGCTTCTGCACAGTGAAGGAAACAATCAACAAAACTAAAAACAACCTACAGGATGGGATAAGATATTTGCAAATGGCATATCTGATATGGTGCATATCCAACATATATAAAGAACTTATACAATTCAATGCACAAAAAACAAATAATCCAATTAAAGAATGAGCAGAAGATATGAAAAGACATTTCTCTGAAGAAAGCATCCTGATGGCCAACAGACACATGAAAACATGGTCAACATCATTCAGTACCAAGGAAATGCAAATCAAAATCACCATGAGTTATCACCTCACACCTCTCAGAATGGCTAAAGTAAAAAAAAAAAAACAAAAAAAACAAAACAAAACAAAAAAAAAACCACAAGAAACAACAAGTGTTGGCAAGGATATGGAGAAAAGGAAACGTTGTACACTATTGGTGGGAAGGCAAACTGGTGCAGCCATTGTGGAATATAGTATAGAGGTTCCTTAAGAATTTAAAAATAAAATTATCATATGCTTAAGTAATTCCACTACTAGGCATTTTCCCAAATATGAAAATACTAATTTGAAAACCTATGTGCACCCCTATGTTTATTTCAGTATTATTTACCATAGCCAAGATACAGATGCCTTCCAAGTGTCCACTGATGATAAATGGATAAAGAAGATATATACATATACGTACATATATAATGGAATATTACTCAACCATAAAAAATGAAATCTTGCCATTTGCAACAACATGGCTGGATCTAGAGAGCACAATGCTAAATGAAATAGAGAAAAACAAATTATTTCACTCACGTGGATTTTAAGAAACAAAACAATTGGGCAAAGAAAAACGAAACAAGCCAAGAAACATATTCTTAACTATAGAGAACAAACTGATGGTTACCAGCGGGGAGGTGGATGGAAGGGATGGGTGAAATAGGTGAAGGGGATTTGGAATACATTTACCACGATGAACACTAAGTATAGATTTGTTGAATTACTGTATTGTACACCTAAAAGTAATATAACACTGTATGTTAACTATACTGGAATTTAAAAATTTTTAAATGGGATCACTTTAGTAGTTCTCTAAGACAAAAACAGTTAATCGACAACTGGCTTTCCTTTTCTTTCCAACTTCTTGCAAATTCAGAAGATAGCTATCATTGAGCCTCAAACTAGAGTCAGTTTAAATATATATATATTTATATATATTTATAATATATTTATATAATATATAATATAATACAAATATATATTATAAATATATATTTATTTATCTGTCATACCACAGAGGTCTTGTGCATTTGGGTCCAGACTACTGCAATAAAAAAATATTGCAATAAAGTGAATCAAAGGAATTTTTGGTTTCCCAGGGCATATACAATTATGTTTATACTATATTGCAGTCTACTGTGTAGTGGCATTCTGCCTAAAAATCAATGTATGGACTGTGTGGGGAAAAAAATCAATGTATGTATCATAATTTAAAAATACTTTATTGCTAAAAAATGCTAACCATCATCTGAGCTTTCAGCACATTAGAATCTTTTTGCTGGTGGAGGGTTTTGTTTTGATGTTGCTGACTGATCAGAGTGGTCGTTGCTGAAGGTGGGGGTGGCTGTGGGAATTTCTTAAAGACAATGAAATTTGCCACATCAATTGACTCTTCTGCAGTGGTGTTCATCGCATTTTACCCACAGTAGAATTTCTTCCAAAAATTGGAGTCAATTATCTCAAATCCTGCTGTTTTATCAACTAAGTTTATGTAGTATTTTAAATCCTCTGCTGTCATTTCAACAGTCTTCACAGCATTGTTACCAGGAGTAGATTCCATCCCATGAAACCATTTTCTTTGCTCAGCAATAAGAAGCAACTGCTCATCCCCTGAAGTTTGATCATGAGACTATAGCAATTCAGTCCCATCTTTGGGCTCCAATTTTAATTCTAATTCATGTGCTACTTATACCATATCTGAGTTACTTCCTCCAGTGAAGTCTTGAAGCCCTAAAAGTCATCCATAAAGGTTGGAATCAACTTTTTCCAAACTCCTGTTAAAATTGACATTTTGATCCCTTCCCATCAATCATGAATAGCATCTAAATGGCATCTAAAAAGGCAAATCTTTTCCAGAAGGCTTACAATTTACTTTGCCCAGATCCATCAGAGGAATCATTACCTATGGCAGCTGTAGCCTCACAAAATGTATTTCTTAAATAAGAAGACTTGAAAGTTGAAAACCCTTGAGCCATGCATTGCAGAAAGGATGTTGTGTCAGCAGGCACAAAAACAGCATTAAGTTTAAGCTCATTATACATCTCCATCACAGCTCCTGGATAACCAAATGCATTGTCAACGAACAGTAATATTTTGAAAAAATCTTTTTTTCTCAGCAGTAGACCTCACATTGAGCTTAAAATTCTCAGAAAACCATGTTATAAACGGATGTACTATCATTCAGGCTTTGTTGTTCCATTTATGGGGCAGAGACAAAGTATAATTAGCATAATTCTTAAGGACCCTAGGAATTTCAGAGTGGTAAATGAGCACTGGCTTCGGTTTAAAGACACAAGCTGCATTAGCCCCTAACAAGAGAGTCCAGCTTTGAGGCTAGATTTCTATCTAGCTATGAAAGTCCTAGATAGCATCTTCGTCCAATGGAAAGCTGTTTCATCTACATTGAAAATAAGTTGTTTAGTGTAGTCACCTTCATAAATTATCTCAGCTAAATCTTCTGGATAACCACAGTTTCTACATTAGCACTTGCTGCTTCATCTTGTACTTTTATGTTGTAGAGACAAACTTCTTTTCTTAAACTTCATAAATCACTCTGCTAGCTTCAAACTTTTCTTCTGCAGCTTTATCAGCTCTCTCAGCCTCCTGGATCAGGCTTTGGCTAAGAGAATTTTATGGCTGGTTTGATCTTCAATCTAGACCACTAAAATTTTTACCATGTCAACAATAGGAATTTCACTTTCTTATCATTCATGTACCCACTGAATTAGCACTTTTAATTTCCTTCAAGAATTTTTCCTTTCCAGTCATAACTTGGCTATTTGGCACGAGAGGCCTAACTTTCAGCTCATCTCATTCTTCAGCATGCTTTCTCACTAAGCTTAATCATTTCTAGTCTTTGATTTAAAAAGAGAGACCTGTGACCCTTTCTTTCTCATGAACACTTAGAGGCCATTTTAGGGTTACATAAGGAGAGGAAGAGAGGTGGGCAACAGACAGTCAGTGGAGAAGTGACAACATATACACATTTACCAATTAAGTTTGGTATCTTATATGAGTATGGTTCATGAAAACAATGATAATGGTAACATCAAAGATTACTGATCACAGGTCATCATAACAAGTATAATAATAATGAAAAAGTTTGAAATATTCTGAGAATTGTCTATACATGACACAGAGACAAAGTGAGCAAATGCTTTGGAAAAATGGTGCAAATAGATTTGCTTGACACAGGATTGCCACAAACTTTCAATTTGTAAAAATAAATGCAATATCTGCAAAGCATAATAAAGCAAAGTGCAATAAAATGAGGTATGCCTGTATTTCAAGCCATCGGGTGGTGGAAAGATCATAGATTTAATGGCAAACAGGCCTGAGTTCAAATCCTAACCATGCTCCTTACAACATGAATTATGCAAGTATGTAATCTCATTGATTTCCAGTTTGCTTATAGGCAATACAGATTATTATGTTGATTAAATAACATACGTAAAGTGCTCTACACTTAGAGCACTTGGAGTTGGTATTTGAGTAAATATTTTAATTAATACTGTTTAATGCATTATGTTGGGAATTGGAGTTTTATGTTCACAAAAATAGTACATGTGTTGTTTAAATAATATAAACTTTTTTCATTCATAGGTTTTGTTTAATCCATAAGAATTCCAATAGAGAATTGCTATTGAGGAGCTGAAAAGCTTACAACAAAAAAAGTATTCAGTTCTTTCAGTTTTTGCTGCATTTTGAAGCTGAGTTGTTAATTCCATATACATTTATGGAACCAACTGTGATTATTACGTCCTTTTGGTAAATCAATCCCATTATCGATATGCTATATCTCTCTTTATTTCTGGTAATATTTCTTGTTCTGAAGCCTACTTTGACACTAAAACAAAGTTCCCTGATTTCTTCTATTGTTTGCATGATACATTATTTCCCATCCTTTTACTTTTAACTCATCTACAACTTTAAAGCAGACATCTTACAAACAGGATCTATAGTTGAGTCTTGCTTTTCAGTCATTCTGACAATCTGCTTTTTATATGTGATACAATCACACATATTTCTTCCCTACCTCCAAAATATTGTTTTGCTATTCAAACACTTTAGGAATCCTTATGGATTTTTTTTAGTACTCAGACAAAGTGAAGGCAGAGTCTTTTCCAAATGAAAGCTTGTTTTTAACCTCAAATAATATGACATGCACATTTATCATGCCCTGGACTCCAAAACCAGGTGTCACTTGGTTTTATAACAGACTATCTTCTTTGTCCTCACTTATGAGGAAGAATTTAGGTAAACTTAACATTTCCAAGAAAAATTAGGGGTTTTGATAGTACATTCATTTTGGTATATCTCATATTTTAAACTAATGATAATGGAAACTTAAAACATAGTAAATTAATGCTTTCCCAATTTAGCATTTTTCAAATAACACTTATCAAGAATTGCCATGGACAAGCATTCTGCTAGATATTTTTACATGTTACTTCATTAAGATACTATTTTTTAAAAAGATTTATTTATTTTTAGAGAGAGGGAGTGCATGTGTACAGGGGGAGGGGCAGAAGGAGAGGGAGAGAAATCTCAAGGAGACTCCCTACTGAGTGGGATCTTGAGTCAGGGCTCAATATTCTAATTAAGTGTGACTTAGGAGTTATGCAAACTGTAGAGAGAAAAGCATGATATTTCGGGTTCAATAGACAGATACCCAAGAGAACTATCTGCTTAAGTTTTTGCTTCTGCTTTTGTTTCTTTTTGCTCTGGCTTTCTTTTTCACAGCTGTATTGAGTTATAATTTACATGATAAAATTCTTCTCTTTGAAGTGCATAATTCAATAGTTTTCCATATATCCACAGAATTGTGAGACCATTATCATAATCTAATTTTAGAACATCTTCATCACCCAAAAGGACACTTTTTGCCCATGGCAGCAATTCCCCATTTCTTTTCTCCCCAAGTCCCAGGTAACCAATAATCTACTTTTTTGTCACTATGGATTTGCCTACTTTAAATATTTTATATCAATCAAATTATACAGTACAGTCCTTTGCGACTGAATTCTTTTAATTCTTATCAGTTCAAAGTTATTTCTTAAAATAGAAATTGGCACCAATACTATATGAATATAAAGATAATATTATAAAAATTTAATCATTTCTCAAAATAAGATAGACAAATAGCCAATATGTACATTAAAAATGCCCAACACTCATTAGCTATCAGGATAATACAAATAAAAACTACTGGATATACGACTTTACACTCACTAGGATAGCTATAATAAAAAAGAGTAACAAGTGTTGGCAAGAAAATGGAGAAATTAGAACCCTCATACATTGCTAGTGGGAATGTAAAATGGTATAGCCATTTGCCACAGTGTGGCTATTTCTCAAATGGTTAAACATAAAGTTACCATAAGATCCAGCAATTCCATTCCTAAGTAAAAATAAAAACATACATAAAAGAGAAATGAAATGAAAACATACACAAAAGAAATGTGTATGAAAAGAAGTGAAGAGATGAAAACATACACAAAAACTTGTGTGCAAATGTTCATAGCAGCATTATTCATAATAGTCAAAAGTAGAAGCAACTTAAATGTCCATTAACTGATAAATTAATTAATAAAATGTGGTATATCTACATACTGCAATTATAAATTGACAAAATTAGCATCTGTCAATATGTTATCAGAGATACTATAAAATATCCATTTTAAAATTCAGGTCCAGATATCATTTAAAGCAGTCAGTGGGGATCCCTGGGTGGCGCAGCGGTTTGGCGCCTGCCTTTGGCCCAGGGCGCGATCCTGGAGACCCGGGATCGAATCCCACGTCGGGCTCCCGGTGCATGGAGCCTGCTTCTCCCTCTGCCTGTGTCTCTGCCTCTCTCTCTCTCTCTCTCTATGTGACTATCATAAATAAATAAAAAAAAAATTTTAAAAAAAATTTAAAAAAAATAAAGCAGTCAGTGTCAATATTAATTGTTTTCCACCAGAATTTACTGGGCATTATAAGCAGCTACATAGATTTCGCTAAGTAATCAATGAAATAATAGTGATTTAATTACATACTGGTGAATTCTAACAATGTTACGGTAAGAAATATGTTGAAGGTTAGGATGAGGGGAATCAGTTGATAAAGACAGAAACAGGGAACAATATTTTTAATGCTTAATTCTACCACAAAGATCAAGACATACAATAAGGCTTATGATTTTCAGTCAACAGTTACTGATTCAGAGCCCACAGTGCTGACATAACCCAATAAACAAGACAGATAAAATCCCTGTCCTGAAGGAGATGTTAATTCTAATTTTTATAAGATATGAACATAAAACCTTTTCTCCTTACCTTCTCACTATGCATAATGGAATGTAAACAGGGCAACCACCTCCCAGTCTGAAATTTCATCTGGTGCCACTTAGGAATCTCGACATCGTGAAGAGTAATAAATCTCTTTAGAACAGTACTTAGATACGTGGACAAACTAGATACATTCAACAGGGTAACCACCTTTTTAAACAATTCACAAATCATAGGCCTCATTAAACTATTTCTTCTACTCCACTCTGAGGAAAAATAATGGGAATGCTCGTTTCATTCCTGAAAGCTCAGACACATAGTTTTAGAGCCAATGGGAGTGTGTAAATGTATATGGATATGCTGGGGGTTCATACACAAAGAGGTAGACACTTAATATTTTGATGTAGTGGAATGAAAATGTCTTGGTATCAAGAACCAGAAAACTTGCCATATCTTAGGAAGGGGTCTCAAATCTTTGGGTCTGTATTATCTTGTTTTTAGAAAAAAAAATCTGAACTACAGTCATACTTAGCTCTAAAACTATAAATGCAAATAGTAATGCAAAACCTAAAGCTACACCTCCTGAAGTCTTGTATAGTGACCCAGAAGATAGTCTTCTACACTAAGGAAGGAGTAAACAATGAGGTCAAAAGATCAATAGTCTCTAACATACCTTTCTTTCCTCCACTCAATTCCTTCCCGTAACTCATGAATTTGATCACAAATTGTGGAAAGAAGAGTACAAGATTTGCACGGGCAGGGGATGATGAAATGAGGAGGCAAGGGAAATAATGAAGGGGAGAGGGGGTCAGGGAATCCTTAGCACTTTTCTCAGATAAGGGAAAGACTGCAGGGTACAACAGGGGAATGAGAATAAAACTGATAAAGACAGACAAAAGCAATGATACACAATAAGAAAGGACTGTTCTGATCATAGCTTCCTCACCTCCTTCCTTTCTTATTCTCCACTACAGGACTTTTGTCGAAGATCCCTGTCAGGGATCTATAGCACCCACTTGAAGACCTACAGTATACTCTCTTGCCATCTATCCCCATCTCACAGGACTTCCAGTTACTATGCTCTGCTCTGCTTGCCACCTCCTAACTGCCATTAATTCTACTACATGCCCTTCTCTAATATGTTCACCTGGGTAAGAATCTAATTCTCAGTAGATGTTACTGGTTAATTTTATTATCAATCCTAAGACGCTGCACAATTTAAAAGACATTGTGTTCACCTGAAGTGTTGTTAGAGGTGGGAAAGACATTTATTTACAAAGGACTGAAGCCAAGTCTATCCTCCTCCCTTTCCACCTCATTGGCATGCTACACCAAACCACACTGGTGCTAATGTTGTCTGTATTAACCCTTCCTGTGCTACGTTGCCTCCAATGGAGGAGTTCCCAGCACGAGGAGAGGTATGTTAGGAATATTTTTGAGGAAAGAGAGGCTTTTCAGCACCTTTAAACATTCTCTGTAGTCTATCATCTTGATTTACACATTAGGCTTTCCTGAGACAACAGACAGCAACATCATTAGCTCTTGGTATAAAACCAGACTGGTAAAACCAAGCAAGTCTGCCATTACTCTCTTTATATATGCATGTGTGTGTGTTTTGGTTTTGAATAAAGGGTTTTGGTTAAATAATCGATCCTTACATTGTTTATTATAGTAAAGTCTTCAAAGTGCCTCCCATTTACCACACTTGTTTTTGAATACAAACAGTTGAGGTAGTTAGCTAGATACATTGAATTTGTTATTTTGCATATAAGGAGTAGTGGAAAGTATCTGGACTAAATTGCCTGGGCTTGAATCACAACTCTACCACTACTAGTGTGTGACCTTAAACAAGTTATTAACTTCTCTGTTCTTGAATTTGTTTTTCTGTAAAAATGGGGGTAAAAATAATATTTACTTGTTAGAGTTCTTTGAGGATCTAATGAATTAATGCAAGAATAGTGCTTAGAACAGTGCCTGATACCTGGTAAGCACACAATAAATGGTCATTGTTAATATCATCCTTGTCACCATCACCTCTATCACCATGTTCATCATCATCATTTGGGGTGGTTATTTAATTTACTCTGAGAAAATTAATCATAAGATTAGTAGATCCTCACCTCACTTTGTACACACATAGATGTGGTCCTAATGTTGCTGCTCACTGCTAATGTCATCCCTTTGTCTTCTTTTGCCATAATTGACTTCATCAATTATCTTTATTTCCAATAGAGAGAGGAGAGTAATATCTTAAGTAGTAGCATGCTGAGAAGATGCATGACTTTCTCCCTTTCTGGAATGTAATATTAAAATATTTCAAGACTATGATTTAGGGTTATAAAGCATCCAAAAATTTCTAAATATACTAATATTTGGGGATGCCTGGGTGGCTCAGCAGTTGAGCATCTGCCTTTGGCTCAGGGCATGATCCTGGATTTCTGGGTTCTAGACCCACATCAAGCTCCTTGCATGGAGCCTGCTTCTCCCTCTGCCTGTGTCTCTGCCTCTCTCTCTCTCTCTCTCTCTCTCTCTCTCTCTCTCTCTGTGTGTGTGTGTATCTCTCACAAATAAATAAAATCTTTAAAAATATATACATACTAATATTTGGGCTTCCATTTTTAGCTATAATGTCCTTTATACGTGCTCTTATAGTCTTTCATGCTATAATACATAATGTATTTTGTTTTAAGACTTCAAGCAACTAGGCCCAGAACCACAGAAAATTTGCTTAGTTTATGAGCCTTCGATAGTAAACTAATACAAATAACTCACAATTAGCACCATAGTGGTAATGGCACCAATAAAAACTGTCTTATTTAACAAAATTAGGATTCCAAAAATAAAGCTATCTAAGCCAAAGATTTATATTAGGAATAAAAGATTTTATAATAATTATCTGTTTGTTTGATAGATTGATTTTTAGCACAGCTGCAAAAGATACAGGTACCAAAACATATCTCTCTCATAAAGATCAAGTTAGAGAGTATATATTTGGTTATACGCCCTAGGAAAATTTAGCAGCTCAATCAAACCATAGATAATGGTCCATAATCTAAACACCTATTACTTCATCAAAGACAATTTTCTGGTATTAGCCCGTTTTACATTCTTAGCCAACTACCTTTATAAATTAAAGTTTATAATCTTAGTGCTAAGTATATTTTGTCTATATCTGGCAATAATAGTCTTTTGAAAATTGCCTTCTTACTTTCAGTGGAAAAACTTATCCTCTCAGCTAAGAAGAGGTGTCCCTAACTTTACGCACCTACTTTTCTTAATTGCCTTCATTCTCATGTGGTTATGTAAATCCAAAGCCCATGCCTCTACATATTAACATGAATGCCTGTGATACCAGCTCTCTAGATGCTTTTTAGAAAGTCAGATCTTGAACACAGTGCCTTATGATACCTATCAAAAACCGAAAAGTAATATTTATTAACATTGCCTAAAGGATATCAGAAGTCAGTTCCACCAGATACTTTAAATCTGTCCTTGGATTAAGATAGACCAGTATACTATCTACTAAGATAGACCAATGTACTCACTGCCCACTTAGATTGCATTATTAATTTGCACATATTCCCCATCCTCCTTCCTAAGCCTCTGGCTTATATTGAGGGATATTCAAAGAAACAACTTTATAAGAGGTATGTTTTACCATTAGAATGTTGAAGAAGTCATTGTTTATTAGATGACAAGAAATCTTCCATGGGAGAGGAGAAGGGCAGAGAATCTGAGGCAAGCTGCTTAATAAACTATAATCAACCTAAATTCAAGATGGCAACACTGCTCAATATAGAGAGATTTATGCCCCCAGAGTCAGCCCTCTCCAGCCTTCTTTGGTGAAAAAAGCATGTCCATCTCAGATTTCCCCCCTGGTCTTGAAGTGTTACCAGATTGGTAACCCCCTTCTATTGGATTCATTCTTTCCTTAGTCTTCATTTTGTCTCCCGGGCTTCAAAACATCCTAAAAAATTATCCTTAAGAAAGTTTTCTATAAACACACCATAGTCCCAGCCTCATTTTCTCATCAGTTAAAGCAGTTTCTACTTTTAGGTGAAACTGAATTTAAAGCAGGTTCTACTTTTAGGTGAAACTGGATTTCTTACCATAATATAAACTTATTTCTGATCCAAATCCCACTGTTTACGGCTCTCAGGTAAATTTCCAGAAGTTTTACTGCTCTGTATCTTATGTTTGTGATAAAATCAATCCAGTGCCTTTCCTCAATCCCGTGCCTTTTTCTGATTTCCATATCCTTATTTCTTCCTGGATGTCCCACAATAATCAGAGTGCTTGGTGAAAATAAAAGAATGTGTGTATGTTAGGAAATAGTTAAAATAGTATTTTCGAGGTTGCTATCTTTTGAGTGGTCTACTTGCAGAGTTGGCCCCTTGGTTGGCCTCTGGAGACTTACTTTTGGGATGTTTCATATGTTAATAAGGTTGTTTTGCCCACCTTGGGTACTATAGCCTCTGCACCAGCTGGCCTAGACTGATCATACCAAAAAAAGTGATTGATGGTGAATATCTGCTTTCCTTCTGGAATTTGGCACTTTTGGCTGGCCAGGTCAGCAGAGAGTACCTACAAGACCAGTCCCAAATTCCCAAATAGAAAGTCTGGACTTTGAGTCTCAAACAAGCATCCCTGGTGAACCCTGGGTGGCACAGTGGTTTAGCGCCTGCCTTTGGCCCAGGGCGTGATCCTGGAGACCTGGGATCGAGTCCCACATCGGGCTCCCAGTGCATGGAGCCTGCTTCTCCCTCTGCCTATGTCTCTGCCTCTCTCTCTCTCTCTCTCTCTCTGTGACTATCATAAATAAATAAAAATTAAAAAAAAAAACCCAAAAAAACAAAAAACAAAACAAAACAAAACAAACAAACAACAACAAAAAAAAAAACAAGCATCCCTGGACCAAAACACTCCAAATATACTGCTACATTTACTATTGGAGGAAGGAATATGTTAAATGTGATCTTAAGAGGGAAAATGCTGGATGTCTTGAGATTCTTCCAGACTGCCTGCTGTGTCTTTTTCCATTGCTGAACACTGCAATAAAACACAGTCATGAGAACTGCTGACTCTGAGTCCTGTGAGTATTTCTAGTGAATCATCAAACATGTGGACAGTCTTGAGACCCCTGAATTACATATGTGTAAATGTTAAAATATGCAAAAGAGTTTAATAAATACTTCATGAAAGAAGATATATATATGACAAAAATATGGAAGAGTTGTTCAATGTTATCATTCATTAAGGGAGTCCAAATTAAAAACACAATGAGATACCACTATCAGACTGGTTAAAATTAAAAAGACTGACCATATCAAGTGTTGTCACATATCAGCAATGAACAAGTGGAATTTTACATTTAAAACACAATGTTAAAAAAAAAAAAAAAACAATGTTTACATTTAAACACACATTTAGGTTAGCACCCCCCCAAAAAAGAGAAATCCTTAGGAATAAATCTAACAAAATATATCTAAAACCTATATGTGGACTACCATGAAACTCTGATGAAAGAAATTAAAAATTTAAAGAAATGAAGAAAACTTCCGAGACATTATTCCCAACTTGACCTATAGATTCAGTGCAATCCCTGGAGATGAAGAGACAGGACAGGGAATTCCAGGAAGGAGGCATAACCAAAAGACACAGGACACTTTTGGACATGATGAATATCTTCATTGTAATGATGGTTGTGTATACACATTAGAGAACATATTAAATTTTATGAAATATGCATAGTTATATGTCAAAGATACATAAAGCTTTTTTAAGAGTTTATTTATTATTTGACAGAGAGGAATGAGCACAAGCAGGTGAAGAAGCAGGTAGAATGAGAGCGAGAAGCAGGCTCCCCAGTGAGCAGGGAGCCAGATGTGGAGCTTTATCCCAGGACCCTGGGATCATGACCTGAGCCAAAGGCAGATGCTTAAGCAACTGAGCTACCCAGGAACCCCCATAGAGCTTTAAAAAAAAAAAAACTCATGTAACCAATCCTTTCAGGCTCCAGCTATAGGCTATTAGCAATACCACCTATGCAAGGTTTCCTATGATAATATATGCAACTATAATAATAATAATAATAATAATAATAATAATAATAAAGCAATAGAAAGTAATATTTGGAATTTCCACAATAGGTATGATATAATACCTGCCAAGAAAGAATGTATCTGAAAACTGACTTACATAAGAAAGAGGCAAAGGTTAGAAAGATAAAGACTGGACACATTACAAATTCCTAATCAAAATTCTGCAACATAATCATTAGTTACTATAAGTTATATAAATTCAAACCAGTATTCTAAATCACTGAGGTCTAAAGTATACAGCTTGTCTAGACACAAATGTCTAAGATCTACAATATGCATTACAGTAATCATTGTAATTATGTACTTGGGGGATGCCACACAAGTTTTAGACATATTCAGAACTTTGAAGTCTCCAAAGCACTCTGTGAAATGGTTGATTACCAAGTAGGTGGGAAAATGAATCCATAAATGAAAGTCTTACAAATTACATGGACGCTGATATTTTAGTTTAATTACTTTAAAAAGAAATAGGAAAAAAGTAAGCAAAAAATATAGCTGTTATTTCCCTCAATTATTTTACACTAATGAAGAAAAGTAGGATATCATAAAACTCCAAACACTGTAAATACTTCCACAGAATAGAATCTACTCTCTTAAGTGGTCATTTCTAGAAATCGACAAGTTTTAAAGACTTTTGTGGTAAATATTCTGGATCTTGGTGATTTCTTAAAGCATTAATTACTTTCAGTATTTCCAACCAAATGATAACTTATATAAATATTTCTGAACTATCAATATATGGTCATTCCTCTTCATTAATCTATTAAGTGCACTAGCTTATGTTTATAGTTTGTATTCCTCTGAAGCTGATTCTAGTGTTAAATAAACATTCCAAAACCATTTATATAAACACATAGGAAATAAGGCACAGTCATTGAAATCATAGCAGTCTTTGTAAACACAATACTATTAATTGACAAAATTCATATGTGTAAAATAATACAGCTCCCTAGAATTGAGCTTAGTTGTTGAATGTCTGAGACTTGACTAAAACAGTCAATTCCACATTGTTTTCTTTTCTTTTCCTCCAGGGTATCCGGTCATGGGAAGGGGATGAAGATGTTAGGGGCTAGCCTCCTGCATGATCATTCCTCCACTCCAGCATCCTCTGAGGGTTTGCTGTGGCCTCCTGCTCTGCAGCCACCTAGCCCAACTCACTTCCTTCCTGGCATCACCTCACCACCACCAAGAGAAATCTTCAGGAACAACTGGCTTCTAAGTAAATCTTGTCCCCTTTTGAAGGCCAAATACTCAGCTATCTTGATTATATCAGTGTTTGACAATGTCACCAGGCAGTGTTCATAGTCATTTTCCCAGGTCCCCCCAAAAAAGGCAAGTGAAGTCCTCCAGGCTCATACTCCCAAACATCTCTTTATCTGGTGGGAGTGGAAGAAGGACTGGAGAATTCTATTGTCTCTCTTCCTAGCCTCCAAGAACTTCCAAGACTTACTCCCTCACTTCCTTTGAAACTTCCTCCTCCCACCTCCTTCCCAGGGCACTAAGAACTCCCATCTAATCCATCAGATGTGATATATAATAAAAGTTATTTTCCTGATGTCATCTGTAGGCAAGGGATTCAACAAACAATACTTGCAAACAAAATGGGCACAGTCTGAATGATTTATACCTTAATCAAAATGCATTCAGAGCAAGCGCCTGATGCATTTTGCCATCAATCTTAAGAACCACTACAAAAAATAATTACATATATATTTCTCTAAAAGGAAAAGTCATCACCTCTCAGTAACTCCCATCAAATTTAACTTTCCTAGATACAAATATGAACACTTTTTTTCTCCCTTTTCACACACAGTGTCTCATACACGGTAACTAGGAGTCATAAGTGATTCCTAGATAAATAGCTTTCTCTTAAAGAAATTTTTTTCCAAATAATTTGTCATGGTGTTCTATTCAGAACCTGTACAAGCAACATATCAATTTTTGATAGTGTCACCACCATATCTAACTATTCTAGTTTGGGGTCATATTAGATCCAAAGTAGCTTTGGTCCTTCTAGTAAACAATGCCATTGGAGATTAGACGTATACTCATTTTGTTTAGAACTTGAATAAAAATGAAAGGCTGGGGGTTTCCCAAAAAAGCCCAGGTATTTCCAAAAAAGGGGGAAATGGAGAAGGGAAGGTGCTGCTGTGATCCTAGAAATATAAGTGCTTTAAGAGGAACATTGTTTTTTTTTTTTTTCATTTTATTGCAACAGAGCTATTTTGCCACGTTACTTACCTAGCCAGAAATTATAGGCATCATGAACTGGAATCAACTGGGTGCCAGATGAGGTACTTATGCCCACTTTCCTACTCATGGTGGCCTTGGGGACTATAATCCTTTCATTAGCTGTTTAATTGTCCTGGGAACATCCCGAGTCAATATTTTTATTTCCTGTTTTCACCTGCCAGTGGTGAACATTTTTCTCCATTTTCTGAACATACAACTAAATTTAACATGGTAGTTATGACAAGACAGGCTAGAAGCTGCCCAGGCCAAATGAAATGGAAAACTCGAACAATGTAAAAAATGCCTTGATGTTTTCAAAGAAGTCTTGAAGTTCTAAAGACCCTTCCCCACCATCCCTGAAATTTCATCATGATGCCACAACTTACTTGAAAAATTCCCAAACTTCTACAAAGTTAAAATCTAAATCATATTGATTCTGTATTATAAGAATAAGGTAAAACATTTTACACATTAATTTTGATTAAAAAATTATAAAACATTTTTACTTCAGCTAACTGCAAGCAATATATTCTGGTTAAACTTTAAATGAAATACTTTTAAGTTACACATTCCTAAAACTTATTTCACACAAAGAATCTTTCAAACTTCTACAGTTTGTTTTAGCATCTTTTTAAGATCTAAGACTCCAGAAGAGATATTAAGCCATCATACATATATTATCCCACAATAAATTATCATCAATTAAACAATATATGACTCTTTCTGTCTGAAAGCAAAACTTTGCTATCATAATCTAGATATGAGATATATTAGTTTCATAATACATTTTGTATTTCTTCTTTCCTCTTTTCAAACAAATAGATTTCATAAAACACATGCACAGAAGTGAGCAATCTGCTTGTTTTATCTATCAGAATATCAACCAAAAAGTGTGCCTACTGTGGATGGGAAACCCAAATTTATGAGGATTAAGTGTAGCACAAGAGTAAACAAGTCTTCCTTTTTAAATACACATGGTATAATTGGGCTTGATTTCTCAGCCATAGTAGTTACAAGAAAAGAATTAGAAATGAGCAGCTGGTTCAAGGGGAGATGGAAGTTTGGGAGGGATGATGACACATGGGAGTTCCTCCTGAAGTAGATAAGCACTAGTGACAATGAAAGAGAGAATGCAAACATAACTTGCCAATTGTATAGCGGATGATTTGGAATCATTGCAGCAAACAGGCTTTCAATTCCCAGAGGTATCTAGAGCCAAGGATTTCTAACACTGGAGTTATGACAGGCTCTCTTCAATTGCTGGATTTCACTAGACTCAATTCTCATCTACTGCTCTCCTGTGTTAAACCATCATTCAGTATGAAAAATAACACCCGACACCTTGGTCTAGTGGTCACTTATGTATCTGATATAACTCCACAGTACAGTGGAAAACTGAGAAATTACTCAAATAGTTCAATATTTTAGGGCTTTCAAAATTGTTTCTATGTAATATAGACATACCTCATTTTATTATGTTTTGCTTTACTGTGCTTTGGCTTTATTGTACTCCACAGATATTTTATGTTTTATGAACTGATGTTCAAGACTTCAGGGGAGGAAGTAACTCAGATGTGGTAGAAAGAGCAAGAGAACTAGAATTACAAACAGAGCCTGAAGGTGGGACTAAATTGTGCAGTCTCATGATCAAACTTGAAATGATGAATGGTTGCTTCTTACAAATGAGCAAAGAGAGTGGTTTCTTGAGGTAAAATCTACTCCTGGTGAAGATGCTGTGAATATTGTTGAAATGACAACAAAGGACTTAGAGTGTATTACATAAAAGTAGATGATAAAGCAGAGCTAGGGCTTGAGAGGATTGACCCCAATTTTGGAAGAAGTTCTACTGTGGATAAAATGTTATATCAAATTGCATCACATGCTTCAGAGAAGTCATTCACCAAAAGAGCCAGTTGGGATCCTTGGGTGGCTCAGCAGTTTACTGCCTGCCTTCGGCCCAAGGCGTAATCCTGGAGTTCCAGGATCAAGTCCCAACATCAGGCTCCCTGCATGAAGCCTGCTTCTTCCTCTGCCTGTGTCTCTGCCTCTCTCTCGGTCTCAGTTTCTCTGTCTCTCATGAATAAATAAATAAAATCTTTAAAAAAAAACAGAAGAGCCAATTTATATGGTAAACTTATTGTTGTCTTATTTTCAGAAATTGTCACAGCCACCCCCACTTTCAGCAACCACCACATCTATCATCAAGGTAAGACTCTCCACCAACAAAATGATTATGACTCACTAAAGGCTCAGAGGATGGTTAGCATTTTTAGCAATAAAGTACTTTTAAATTAAGGTATGCACATTGTTTTTTTTAGATATAATGTTATTGCATAATTAATAAACTACAATATTATGTAACTTTTATATGCACTGAGAAACAAAAAATTCATTTGACTTACTCTGTTGCGATATCTGCTTTATTGCAGTGGAACCCAACCCATGATATCTTTGAGGTGTACCTGTACATTTACAAATGCTGTGCATGTAGGTGATGAATACATACCCATGAAAAGATTTCTCTGCTACTGAGAAAAAAGTTCACAAAAATAATTTAGCTAGTGATTATTAAGCACTACAAGATACCCAACATTGTTCTAAGTGTTCTACACATACAGTATCTTAATCCTGACAACAACCCTCTAAATTGATCCTATTATTATTTTCACAGATCACAGAAATGTGAAGTATTGTATTCAAGGTCAGCCAGCCAGTAAATGGCGGAGCCAGTATCCAATCCCAAGCAGTCTGGCTCTGGAGTATATACTTTTATCACAACACAATACAACATCTCATTTGATCTAGTTATAGAAGTGCTATGATATCAATTTTTAAATGGTGAAATTTAGACTCAATGGGCTTAAGTAACTTTTGAGTTTCCTTTGCTAACAAGTGATATATACTGTGAGTCAAGCCTAATCATTCTGATTCCAAAATCCATGCTCATGACCACTATGAGCTTACAAAACCACTACAGCCTCCTAAAGACAGAACCACTGTGTAAAATGTGAAAGTATATACTTTCAAAAGTAAATAGAAGCAAAAGTAAGTAAGTTATAGTAGTAGCCTGATCCACGCCACCTTACTGAGATGGTTCACCCCTAGAAAGGACCAATATTTACACAACACTAATGACAGGAGAACGGCCCCAGACTAAACGTCCCATTTGGACCAGAGCTACTATTGTCAAGACTAGAGATGGCCTTTGCTTTCCTGATCTTTACAAACTTGCATAGCAGTTTCTCTCCCTCTGGAAGTGGCTAGTCATCTGGATAGTCAGAAGAAAATTCAATCCAGAGCCAGAATTGGATTCCAAATGGACTTGCCCACAAGTCTGAGTCAGGAATTGTGTCCCCACATCATTCTCTAAGCCTTAGAGAGGGAACACAGTGGTATAAAGGAAGAGAGAAGCAGACCATAGACAAGGAGAAGCCTTTTGTCAGTGGAAGCCTTTTCCATCTAGATGAGCATTCTAGATTTCAGAGTGGCTGGTTCCTGCTGAGCTTAGAGGAGCCTGGCCTCTGCCCCTGCACAAATGAGTAGGGGAATTCTGAACTCAAACATGAAAGCACAGCAGCAGGCCACAGAGTTCACAGCTCAGACCTGCTGGGAGCCCCAGCCAGTTCATACACCATATGTGCTCTGCTTATCCATCTGGTTTAATGGACAAAGCCAAACAAAACAGTGAAAACAAATGGCAGAAGTCTTTTGCCCTGGCCTCGAAGTGCACACTGACCTCACCTTGCAGAGTTTTTATTTAAATCATTTGGGTTATAAGTAGTTTGGCATAAAGTATAAAAACCCAAGTGATACAAAGCTCTAAAAAGGAAAGAAAAGTTTCAAAGTCACAGCTGATTAGCATCTGAACACCTTATTTGGATTGTCCCATTTACCAATATTACTCCATAAAGCAAAAACTGAAATTCAGTGAAACTATGGAAATATGTAGCTTAACCACATATGAATCCAAACCAAAAGCAATCACAATTTATACAACCACTACAAAAGCCTCTGCACTATTAAATTAGTTCTTAGACTGAGGATCTGTCTTACCTATTAAGCAAAAGTCAAAACAGTACATTTCAAGGTAGTAGAATCCGTAGTCTCTGAAAAGTCATTATTCTACTTCTTAACTGTACTTTATGTAATTTCTACTTTGATTAACTTCGGGTTACCTTTTGAAATGAATATACAAATATGGTTGACACTTTCATTAAACTATATATGTTTTTAAAGTTAATTTCAATAGACCAAATATTAGTCTTGCTGTCTATCCAGTTTTTCAGTCTCAGCACTATTGACATTTTAGCCTAGATAAGTCTTTGTTGTGGGGAATTATCTTGTGCATTGTAGGACATTTAGCAGTACCTCTGGCTCTAGATACCAGTAGCACTTCCCCCATTTGTGAAAACCCAAAATGTCTCCAGACATTGTTATAAGACCCTGAGGGGCAAGCCAAAATCATGCCTGTTTGACAACTGTTGACCTTACAATATTAAGAATTAGTTTTGAATACTGATCAACCCCTTCTCATTTATACACAATCATTCAGTAATTACTATTACTTAACGCAAATGGTTCAAGGTAATGTCTAGTTCTGTTATGGAATTTCTTAAATCTGTTGTTATTTGTCTTCTAAGCTCATAAAAATTATGTTATCATGGTTTTCCCTTTCTGAGTAGCATGAAAATCCAATCATACACAAAAGACTGTGTATTATATAATGGATTGAATATGCAATATACATACAAACAGGTACTCTGCAACTAAATATTGAAATTCTTAAAAATCTTAATTTTCTGAATTATTCCTAAACCATTGGTAAGTTTTTAGATTTCACTCAAGAATAATATGGGTTTTTCTGTCAAATCTAATAAAGTTTACAAAGACCCAAAATGTGTGTAAATTTTAATAATATATGTAGGGCAGCCCGGGTGGCTCAGTGGCTTGGCGCCATCTTCAGCCCAGGGTGTGTGATCCTGGAGACCCAGGATTGAGTCCCACGTCGGGCTCCCTGCATGGAGCTTGCTTCTCCCTCTGCCTGTGTCTCTACCTCTGTGTGTGTGTGTGTGTGTGTGTGTGTGTGTGTGTGATGAATAAATAAATGAAATCTTTAAAAAATTAAAAAATAATAAAATTAAAAATTAAAAAATAAAAATAAAATAAAAATATATGTAATGTCCAAACATTAGGTCATTAAATTGGGTTTTTTTTGAAACCTGTGTTTTTTCTCTTCCAATATATTGAACTTGATTTGGAAGATATTAACATGAAGGAGGCCCATATGAGCCTTTGCTTTTTTAAAAAAATGAATGTCAATAGTAAAGGTGGAAAAAAAGAGAAAAAGTAAATTCCTGCCATATTTGGTATTACAGTATGGTTTCTACATGATGGGTAGATATGAAGGGGAAATTGAGAAAAGCATCAAGTCAGTAAAGTATAGAGTATATTAAGACAAAGAATATTTAATTAGTCTGGATTATAGAATTGTAGGTTACATGCAAAGCAAGTAGGTGCAAGAGTTGAAGAAAGAATATATAATAAGAAATGAGAAATAAGAATGAAAAATAGTTAAAATCCAATTAATTGAAGACTTGGTGGTCAGATTAGTGAGACTGGCTTATTTGAGAATCAATAGGAAGCCATTGAAGGAAATGGATCTCAAAGATCAGAGTTAAATGTTAAGAAACTTTTTCCATATCTAAAACATAATATCTATCTTCCACCTACATCTAAATGTTAAGAAGCTTTTTCCATATCTAAAACATAATATCTATCTTCCACCTACATCTAAACTACTTGACCATCATCACCTATAGGTGGGACCTGGTCACCTAAGGAACTTGCATCCAATTCTGAGACCTAAGATCAATTCATTTTTATGACTTACCTGCTTCTTAGTTTGTGCTCTAGGGCTAATAACTGGTGGTCCTATTTTTAACACCCTGTCTACCTTATTCTCAATTCTGGTAATTAGTACCTGGCTTCTGTCCTGCATTGATAGCGGTACTAACACTTCAGAACATAGTGGAGTAGAATCTGATCCCTGAAACAACCTTCATCCATCACAGGGAGTAAAATCCAACCTGCTATGGCTAGTGCCTGCTATGGCAAACATGACTTCTCTCCTCCTGCCTGGGTACATCTTTTAGTACTGTTTTATCTGGCTTCCATGTGGTCATGCTCTTCCTGCTTCTGGGCCATTTGAGTTACTCTGGGTTGGCTCTCTTTGATACCCAATGGCTGCCATCAAATGGCTCCCTGTTACCTTGCTCTTTTATGAGACTCTTCTACTCCCTGTACCACCCAAGTGGGTAGGTTTATTCCAGGTCTACTGCCAAGTCTATTTTGCTTCACTGAGGTTAACCCTCCATGCACACCTGGGGTTTGTGATGACAGATAACTGGCAGGCAGGAAGTACGGATGGGAGAAGAGAAATGCAGCAAGAATACTACTAAGGAAGCTCTGAGCGGTACCAAGGTGGCCTGAGCCATATTAGTAATATTCTTTATGATAGCTAGAAAAATATGTTTTAATGCAAAACAAACTAGTTTTATAATGTGTTTTGTATGAAAACATCCTTTTCATATTTAAATAGTATACATAAAATACCTGTTTTGCTCTTCTTACTACTCTTACTAAAACTCACTATTTTAACCTGGGACCATTTTTTGTAAATCTCTTATAGTATCACTTTACTTAAATTATTAGTCTTTTTTTTTTCCCAGATGTTACATTTCTTTTAAATAATGGCAAAGATGTCAAATCAAATTAGCTTCACTATTTCCAAACTGAAAAGTGAGCAAAGACAAATTTTTATGGCAAATTGGTTAATAAAGTGTTGTCTCATGAGAACTGGACCTTAAACTGGAAAAGTAACTCCTAATGTTTAACTTCTTCAGCAATCTGAATTCTTCCTACAGTTACTGAAAATGTTCTCTGGTCTAACCACAACCCATAACACTATACACATTGAAATTACTCCTTTATTCCTTACTTAATTTAAGACAAACACAAACAAACAAAAACTATCGGCTCTGCTAAAAGAATCCAGCTTAGTTCTATTATTAGGTGTCATCATTTCACATCAGCTTCAGTGATTATATTTTCTTACCATTTAGCCAGACTGTAGGGGTTCTCAATGTTGACTTTAAAAAAAAATGCTTATAAATTAATGTAAACAGAGTGCTTAAAACAGTGCCTGAAATATACATTGTACAGTAAGAGCTATATAAGTGCCTACTACTACTAATAACAACCCCTGGACTCCACTAAAAACCAACTAGTCGAATCCATGGAATGTAAGTGATGCCAACAGAGTAACTAGGCTCACACAACTGTTACTCTTTCAAAGCTCTCCATGTGATTCCAATGAGCAATGCTGAGAACCAGTGAGGTTAACCAAGTACCAATGAAACAAATTCCATGACTTAAATCTCAGAAAAGTTTACCAGTCCCATTCTCTGTTCCATTGATAAGAAAAGGACCTATCATTTGCCAGCACTGTGCATGTCAAAGTAGACATAGCAAATGAGTAAGGCAATCTCTACTCTGAAGCCACTAGCAATCAGTTTGGTGAAACAGACCATAGCTAAATAAATACAGAGCAATTCTTTAAGGGTAAGAATAGTGATAATAACTTAGAGCATGAGTCAGACAAAAAAAGCTTAAAGCCAATTCTACTTGGATAAAGCCAAGAAGGCTCCCAGAAAAAAAGAAACTTGAGCTGACCCTTAAAAGATGAATGGGATTGTGCATTAAGTGGAAAGAAAGACATACCAGACAGAAAGGTATGTCTAAAATGTACAGAGAAGGGAATAGCATGCAGTGTTCAAGGATCTATAAAGAAGTAAAAGAATTGAAGCAGAAGAAATACTGAAAGTGAAGCTGGACAGATTGGAAGGGCCTATAAAACTAGGCCAAACTACTATGACTTTTCCTTACAGGTAAAAGGGATTTAAGGAGGAGGCGCTTTTATAAAACAGTAGCAGTTGGGACGCCTGGGTGGCTCAGCAGTTGAGCATCTGTCTTCAGCTCAGGGAGTGATCCTGGAGTCCCAGGATGGAGTCCCACATTGAGCTCCCTGCATGGAGCCTGCTTCTCCCTCTGCCTCTCTCTCTCTATGTCTCTCATGAACAGATAAATAAAATCTTTAAAATAAATAAATAAAATTAAAAACAGCAGTAACATAATCATATCTACAACTTATATGTCTTCTGTCTTCATGTAGTAAGGGCAGCAATAAACCTACTCATTAGACTTAGGTTCTCACATGGTCAGGCTAACTTGTTCAGTTGAAACCAGCTTTTTTACTGTGCTTTCCACCTAGTTCTATTGAGGAATAAGGAGAAGATATTTTAAAAATTAAAATTTTAATCATAAGCCAAACTGAGCTAAAAAATTTATTGTAAAGTATCTTTTTCCCTTGTACTTTCCATGGAGCAAATAGGGGAAATTTGGGTAGTTTTTTTTTTTTTCTGAATGGAAGTTTCTACGTTAATTCATTCAAGATTTTCTATAAAATTGTACTGCAAAAAAAAACAAAATGAGAAGAGAAAGTGTGAATCTTATAGATGAAAGAAAAGGACTCCTATAGGACCTTCATTTAGGGAAGGATATCTTGAAATTGTATGTTTCTTAACAGAATCTTTTAACAGAGCTTTCTTTCAGTATAAGACTACACATAAGAATTGGCTTATTGGGATCCCTGGGTGGCGCAGCGGTTTGGCGCCTGCCTTTGGCCCAGGGCACGATCCTGGAGATCCGGGATCGAATCCCACATCGGGCTCCCGGTGCATGGAGCCTGCTTCTCCCTCTGCCTGTGTCTCTGCCTCTCTCTCTCCCTCTCTCTCTCTCTGTGACTATCATAAATAAATAAAATTTAAAAAAAAAAAAAAAGAATTGGCTTATTTAAGGTAAGGGGGGAAAGTATCACTTAAATAATAATATTGGCAAATATTGATTGTAGCCTAGTATATGATTAGTACTGAGCTCATTGTCCTCACTACAAGTCTATCAGAACTATTTGTAAAGTCTAATTTATAAGTGAGGATCCTGAGGATTAATACTGTTAAATAAGTGTCAAAAACTATCAAGGGTCTGATATTTTATCATACTTGGAAGCTAACAAGCTACCTGCCATAGTTTCATTGATGCTTGCAGAAGACCTGAAATTTCTCAGTCAGAGACAAAGGACTTATTCATAGCACTACCAGTAGTAGCCAGAGTATCACCATTTTCTTTTTCCAAGTTCCCGAATCATAATTCCCACTGAGCAACATAGAGGGGAGCAGGTAACACCTGTACTCTCATAGATCGAGTTAGAGGAATTTTATAATGTGTTACACAAATTTTTACAGTTTGTGTTAAAGGAATTCTTATAATGAACACTAAGCATGCCTGCCCTTTGCTCTGGAAGGAGCCACTATCTCAATCTTCAAAGGTTAATCACTATGCAAACATGCTTGAAACTAATTCTGAAACAGAGGCAGTCAGTTCCTCTGCTTAAAAGATGGGAAGATACACAAGAGAACAATGAAGAACTATCTCAGCAATAAGTTCCCCATTTTCACACAATTAGTAGATGAGAGAACCACAATTTGAACCTAAGTCCATCTCATTTGAACAATAGAGCTCTATACTAAAGTATCAGGAAGCAAAACCTGAAGGACATCTTGAGTTTTGTGGAACTTGAGAATATAGATCTAGTAATTTTGGAAAAAGATGAACCAAAAAGACTTACAAAGAACCAAAAAGACTTCAACTATCAACATTGGTTAAGAATGTCTCTTTTCTCCTAGGGTTCCTGGGTGACCCAGTTGGTTGAGATCAAGAGTTGACCTCAGCTCAGGTCTTGATCTCAGGGTCTTGAATTTAAGCCCTGCTCTGGGTTCCACTCTGGGTGTGTAGAAAAAAAAAGAGAGAAAGAAAGAAGAAGAAAGAAAGAAAGAAAGAAAGAAAGAAAGAAAGAAAGAAAGAAAGAAGAAAGAAAGAAAGAAAGAAAGAAAGAAAGAAAGAAAGAAAGAAAGGAGGGAGGGAGGGAGGGAAGGAGGAAGGAAGGAAGGAAGGAAGGAAGGAAGGAAGGAAGGAAGGAAGGAAGAAAGAAAGAAAGAAAAAGAAAAAAGAAATGTGGACCAAGAATGTCTCCTTTCTAAAGGTAGGAAAATGGGGGGGGGGGGGGAGTGAGAGAGAAAGAGAGAGAGATCATACATCTCTTTAGGCAGTGAGGATAGTTTGAAAGAAATGGTGAGCATAACAGTGCCATAAAAAAAATACCTATGATATTCTTGGATGTTGTCTCCAGATGTTGAGTTTTAATGCTAGCCTGACTTAAATAGTAGATGAAACATATTTAAATACTATGTCAATAGTGTACCATGTTCCCACCGTATGCTATTTTGGACCATTAGGCTCTCTGTTCAGGAGATATTAAAGTATGGAAAACATAATCATAATTTATGTCTTCCTTCAGTCTAAGGACTCAGAGAGTTTCTTATTTTATATCCAGAGGTAAACAAAATTATTGTTTTAAATATAACAGAAGCCCACATCTGCTCTTGTGCAAGCTCCTTCTAGCTGCACCAGGGACTGTGGATGTCCATGCAGAGCCACACCCTATCCTGGTTCAAGCAGATCTGGCATTCCTGTCAGTTTTTTGTCCTTTTCCTAAGCAGCTGCTGAGGAGCTCACTGTGGATACCATGTTGCCGTAGTTTGGGATCTAAGTCAAGAAAATTCCTACTTCCCTACCAATTACTATGTGTATGGAGACCCAGACTGTGAGATAATGATAAATGGGGCTCCACCTGTTTAATACCCATACCTAATGTTTTGATCATTGCAATGTCCCCTGCTAAAGGTAAATACTGTTTGCTGACCTCTTAGATCAGCATTGCTGACTTGGAAAAGGGAAAAAGTTTCATCTGATCTTGATATATAAACACTCAGAGTAAGCCTCAGCAGGAATGTTAGCTTTAAGAGTTTTAGACAAGCCTACACCATGGCCAAAGACTCATTTCTGCACACTGCAAAGGCCAATTTCCTGTTTCATGCTCTGTATGCAGCCATGCTCAACAAATGAGACCTGCTGGAGATCCCTTTCTGTATCTGAGAAACAAAGTGTTAAGTCTGACATGGGTCAGTGAAATCATTTTTTGCCTTAGAGCATGGCTAAGAAAAGGAGGAGATCAATTCTCTCTTCCAGAATTTGAAATCTGTCCTGAATCCCTGGCCCATGAAGATGCTGGTATGCTTCTTGGTATTTGGGGATTTCTTGCTGATGAATATAATACAGCCAAAGCCTTGCTTGGCTGCAAAGAGAAACCAGAGAAAAATAAAGATTTGCTTTCGTTGGTAACATACTGTAGGGTCAGGATGTTGTTCTAGTGACTCACTTGAAAAAAAAAAAAAAACGTGGTAGGAAAACTAAATTCAACCCCATGACAAAGTGCTATGGCTTTTGTTTAACAATAATTCCAGCCAACTCACTGGCCAGGATTCTTTTTATATAGGCTGGGTCTACGTGATTTCAAAATATCCAGTACATTTAATTCTAAAATTTGCCTCAGTAACCGAATTTGCTTATAAAATGTTAAACCTGAACTGATCTAGACAAATAATATATGGAGTATATACAATAAGTGATCAATTATTTGATTTATTAACTGTGGCCTGAAATTTTGCAGTGCTCTGCTTTTTGAGAGATTCATTAAACTCACTGCTTCTAGAGCTTACTACCCCATTATTATCTCTGTTTCCTAGCTTCTAGGTTAGAAAATATATTTCTCAGGGTACCTCGGTGGTTCAGTCAGTTGAGCATCTTGAGCAACTCTTGGTTTCAGCTCAGGTCATGATCTTGGGGTCATGGGATCAAGCAGTGCATAGGGCTCCATGCTCAGCAGGGAGTCTGACAAAGATTCTCTCCCTCTCCTTCTGCCCTTCCCCTCAACTCATGTTCTCTTTCTCTCTCTCTCTCTCTCTCTCTCTCTCTCTCTCTAATAAATAAATAAATCTTTAAAAAAGAAAGAAACTAAGTAAGTCTATTTCTCAACTGGAATAGCTCCATTTTCCATGAGGTGGAGGAAGAGATGATTGGGAAGATATAACAGACCATCTCAGGTCCCTACCTTCCATATTTGAGGCACTCTATCAACCACTTAGTATTTTTTAACCTCCTTTATTGAAGACTTTGTTAAAGTTGGAGTTTTTAAATTTATATTAATGATTCTTCCATAACCATAATTCATGACATATGCATTCCCACCTAAGTCATGTTTCCCACCTGTTACCTTCATGTGAAAAAGCATCTCCCTCCAGCTTCACCTCTCAAATATTATCCATACTTTGAGGCCCAGCTCAAAACTCTCTCCTATAAGAACAAGTGTGAATTTCCTCTTGTACCATGCAATGATGTCCCTGGTTACAAACTAAACTATGTTTATAGCTTTATCTAGCATGCTCTGCCTTGTGCTATAATTCTTGCATCCATGCCTGTGTTACCACTAAATTATTAGCTCCTTGAGCACTGCACTTCTGTTTATCCTATAGTAGGTAAGTAAAAATTGTTTCTTAATTTAATGATGCCTGCATCCTCTAAATAAATATACCAGATGACAAAGTGGTGGGAGTTATGGGGGGAGGTGGGAATAACAGGGAGGGGGGAAAAGAAGAGAGTGAAGACAACGTTGAATTGGAAATCCCAACTGATTTAACATCTAATAATATTCATATTGGCAACTATAATGAGGACAAACCCAGACACTTTTGCTCTGCATTTTATAATGCCTTATTTTTCTTTTGGTATTTTTATTTACACACAAACAACATTTACAACACAATCCTCCTGATTGGAACATGAACATGTCTACCTGGCTTTCTTTTGAACAAACAGCTTGAAGAACAAACCAATTCTGATAATAAAGTAAATCTTCTCACTTCTCCTGGCCAACAACCCCATCCTTTGTTTTTAAACAATAATTTGATGTATCAGTACTACCTTCTCTCAAGGCAATGGAAGAAGACAAGAGCCAGTGAATGCTAATATATAACAGCATCACCAGTGAAATACAACTCACATCAGTATAGAAATGACTCTAAGTGGGTGGTTGCTGCCACATAGGAAAAGTACATACTCAGGAATGAACTATCTGTAGCATAGGAGTGAAAATTTTTTCATAATATATTTAAAGAGGTAGTCCTATCCTAAATGCATTTTTAAGTAAGAGTCAGTATTCTTGAGTAATTCAGGAAGCAGATATTTCTTATGATTGACCCACTGGGAATTTTAGTTTAAATTTTTGGAATGCTCAGGATTCATGCTTCATCATCCATATTGATAATTAACACTCTTTCAAATGTATTACCTACCCAGGAGGTTTGATAGTTCTGTTTTTTATTTTAAATAGAGATTTAAACAGCCCCACCATTTTGATTTGGTTTGATTATTATAAACAACAATCTAGGGATTTTACACTATGCATCACAAATTGTGAACCTTTGCTCTCCGCCAATACTGTACTTGAGATTTCTAACACTTAGCAATTTTCTAACATCATGGTTTAGATCATCTTAGAAAGACCGACATTTATATTTTCCCCTTGTGATGCAAAATCAATACTTTACTGGCTGAGAAAAAGTGAGGCACTCCATTCATGTTAGACTGCTGAGTGAAAATGCAAACAAGTAGGCAGCAAATCTTTGCATGTTATGGAAACACAGAAGCTAAAAAAAAAAAAAAAAAGTCTTGCTGATTGCTGACTTGCTTGCTGGAAATATTAAATTTGTCCAGTTTTTAGTTTTTTAAAATCTCATCTTTCTGCACTTGTTTTTATGAAGAGTTTTATCAAAAGTATGCATGATTACCAGACAAAATCTATAGTATTCTTACGACAAGAATTTCCATCTAAATTTCCATATGCTTTCTGCAAAGTCAAATTCTTTTTTTTTTTTAATATTTCTCTTTTTTTGGCCAATAATAACATGATCAAATAGTAAAATAACATGCAGCATGTATCCATGGAAATACCTGTGATGTAATGGAAAATCAACTAACTGAGATAATGTGGCAAGGAGGTCTAAAAATAAGGTGAAGTCTCTAGACCTTAGTATTCTCCTAAAAGCTGCCCACAAGGTCAAAACATTTCACTTTGGGTTAAGTGTAAAGGAAATTAGCTGCAATTTATACAGGAGAGCTTGAAGATTTAATTGCGTTCTTTAGTGTGTATGTTTTGTGATAAAAGCTACCTGCACTTCCCCACAAAGAACCTTTGCCTTTGCTGCCTGCCATAGGACCTCACATTCTATTTTGGGGGGAAGATCTTTTTTTATTTAAATTCAATTAGCCAACAGTTAGTATATCACTTGAGTTTCAGATATAGAGTACAATAATTCATCAGTTGCGTATAACACCGAGTGCTCATCACATCACCTGCCCTCCTTAATGCCTGTCACCCAGTTACCCCATCCCCGCACTCACTCCCCTCCAGCAACCCTCAGTTTGTTCCCCATAGTTAAGAGTCTCTCATGATTTTTCTCCCTCTCTGCTAACTTTCCACTCAGTTTTCTGTTCCTTCCCAGAGTATGATATTCTGAGTTGCTTCTTATATTCCACATATGAGTGAAACCATATGATAATTGTCTTTCTCTGATTGACTTACTTCACTCAGCATCATACCCCCCAGTTCCATCCACATTGATGCAAATGTTAAAGTGCTTCCTTGTCCAGCAGAGCTTCTCAAACTTAAGCAAGCACCCAAGTCCCCCAAAGGGCTTATGAAAAGCAGACTGCTGGGTTCCACTCAAACAGCTTTCTGATTCACTGGGCCTGGGGTCTGGCCTCAGAACATGCATTTCTAAGAAGTCTCCAGCAGCAGCTGACATTGCTGGTTGATGACCACATTTCAGACACCTCCATCTCCAGCAGGAGCAGTTTAGAGCAACTCAGAGGACAGCTCTTGTGGGCAACGAGTAGAGGAGCCAAGAGAGAGCCATGGAATGAAGCTGAGCCTGTGAGGTCTGAGAAACAAGAGACTTCCCAACAGTCATTCTGGGAAGGAGAATTACAGTCTTAGAAATACTCCATGTGGTCAAACTGAACCAAAGGATATGAGAGTGAAGAAGACAACAGAAAAAAGAATCACAATAAAAACTTAAAAGGGAACAAGATTACTCACACACCAAGCCCTTCACAAATGAGAGCAACTGAGACAGATTACAAGGAAAACCTCTCCTGCACCAAGAATATGATCCTCCTCCAATCCTCCTCTCCTGCCTGCAATTGGAAGTGATAGAAGTTCCCTTCTATAAACAAGCAAAACACGTGTGAATCTCAGTCCACTGACTGCAGTGTACAGAAAATACCATGTTCCCAATTACCCAGTACTCAACTTCATTGCCAAATCCAAGTCCTATGCTAGCTGGGGAAATGTGACCTCAGTTATGTGTGAAGTGTCCCTCTGACTCCAGGCCTGTGACACTGAAAGTTCAAGGACCACAGATAGGCCCAGGCATGATGTAGAATTTAATGCTCTATGGTCTTCGCATACTGGTCATCAATCCACAGATACCGTAGCTGGGACATCATGGACCTTGTTCCATAGCCAGGATCTGTTGCTTCCTTGCAATACTATTACCATGAGAATCTCCTGTGACCTTCCTAGAAACCAGTCTGACTAAAGGCCCCACAGAGCAATTCTCCCTTGCATTCTTGCTACCCCATCCCAGAAGGCAAAATTACCTACTGCATTAGGATTTACAGATAGTCCACTTCTCTCCATCCCTTGGATTGGAGGGTGATCTCTTTCCAGTGTGTGTTGACAACAAATTCCTGAGCTCCCCACTTCTACACCTACATTTCTCTGGGGCCCAAAAACCCTCTTCTCTCTTTTACTTCCTTCACAACTTCCTAAGTTTTCAGGATTTAAGTTCAAATGTCTGAGGTTCCAGCACCTTCAGGAGCCACAATTCTAGAGTAAATAAAAGAAGCTGGTCAGGTATATATGATTAAGAGTGATGGAGAGTGTTGTACAGCGGATTGAACCTTGAAGACATTAATATTACATTCTTTTAACTGTAGAGGCCAACAACACACACTTTTGGGCCAATGTATAACCACCTTCCTATTTGTGATTATGGTTCAAGTTTATGAAAAACAAAGATTTGATGACTATTTCTTCTTTCCTCTTGGCTATTCCTGAGGCACTGAGTATCCCACAGGTACTATCTTCTTGAAGGTAAGATTCATGACCATCTTGTTCACTGTTGTATCCCCAGGAGGTAGAACAGAGCCTGGCACACCATAAATGACCTCAGCAAATCTCTTTTGAATGACTGAGTGAATGAATGAATAAATAAAGACAGAATCGAAACAAGGACAGTATTATTTTTAAAATTACACAACTCTATCATCTTTAGTCTATACTAATCACATTAATGATCAAATGCATGTTGTACAGAAGAGCAGATGGCACAGGGATCAAATATGAGGTATACTTACAAGGTGATATATTTCCATGAGAGACAAGACCTCATCTTTGGAACCACCCACCATATCATTGGCTGTTCATGGTAGTAAAATCATAAATTCCTAATAAAATGTTGAATGCATTTGACTAAAGCTAAATTAGGCAAATAGGTTTATGTCTGACTGTGGCCTGTGTGGTGGCTAAAGGAAAACAGAAACTCAAATGATAGGGAGTGTTCTAGATTTCAGGACTTAAAAAAGTCAAGAAATAACCTGAGGAACCCAAGCTTAGAAGCTAAAAACTTGACCTGAACTAATGTGTGCTGTGCTTCTCACATTCACTAAAAAGCAGTCTAATTTGACTCTGCCTTGGGAAAAATTATCATTGCATTGCTACCACCTATTTGCCTTTCTGCTTCAGCCAGCCCCTGGAGGTCATGGTTTTCTGCCTGCAGCTTTCTCTTTTATCTGAGGCCATTCTATGAGACCCTGATCCACTGGAAAGAAATTTAATCGTCTGATCTACATGGCTGCTTCCACCTGTGGATTGCTTCCCTTGGTGAAGCATTTAGCACTAAGCCAGAAGCCCACAAGCTCTGATAGAACACTCCAGAGGAAGAGAGGATTTGCTATTGCAGCTGTTCATTATTTGTGAACCTCTGCAATGTTTGTCCTGTTAGTATTATCCAGTTTGAGGAATACTTTGGTAAGAGACAGGGATATTTTAAAGTCCCTATGTCCTTAAGCATGGATATCTGGGAACAATTCAGTGTTCATTCTTACTTTATAGCAAAGATTCTCTCCACCTATTTGGACCCCAGGGTCTCTATTTCAATCAGACGCAGCTTATACGCTACCTTCACATGTACCACTGATCTCGAACCTCTGATCACTTGAACTGCCATTGCTGATGGCAATGCATAAAAGCTGCAACCTACAGCACCATGTGCTAGAAAGATAGTGAGTGCGATGTGTGGTTAGGACGTCTGGGTTGAGTTACGGTTCCATGACTTGCATGGATTTGTTTAATTACTAACTTCCAAAATGTATGTCTTAGTGAAGATTTAAGAAAAGAGATTGCAGGAAGGTATTGAAGAGCAAATGAAATAAAAGTATGAGGAAGCACTTTGTGGGAAGTAAGGAACAATGAAAGTGTTAGTCATTGCTATTGATGGTACTGATCCAGTTAGGAGAAATAGAGCGGGAAGTGAGAGGAAGATGGGAATGGGAGATTAATTGTGGCAGCAGCAGGAAAGACAAAGGCAGAGCTCCAGGACTCTGTGATAAGTGGTAGTTGTGGGGCAAGGGGGATGTGAGTTCAGGGAACCAAGCCTGACTAATCACAGTATGATTAATCCGCTCGTCACTGCCCCAAAAAGAAGAGAATAAACACCCTGGTCTGCAAAAGAAAGGAGGTGGGAAGATGAGACATACACACACACACTGTGAGATCTCAACAATTTGTGTCATCCTTCTCACGCAGCAGGCCCCATGAAATCACAGAAGACAGAGGAAGAAATAAGAAATGCTTTTAAGCAAGGATGGAGAAATTACAAAAATTTGAGATGCCAAACATGAAAAATCTGGATACGATGTGCAATTTTTTAGGAAATTACCAAAATTATTTCAGGAAGCAAAAATAGATTGATAACCATGATAAATAATGAAACAGCTGTCAAAATGTACCCCTGAAATGGCCAGTGGGACCAAACAGATACTTGAGTAAATTGAACTAAATCATCACGAAATTAAGGATTGCCAAGCTGTTTAAACTCTTTCAGAATGCATAAAAATGGGGATCCCTGGGTGGCTCAGTGGTTTAGCACCGCCTTCAGCCCAGGGTGTGATCCTGGAGTCCTGAGATGGAGTCCCACAACCGGCTCCCTGCATGGAGCCTGCTTCTTCCTCTGCCTGTGTCTCTGCCTCTCTCTCTCTATCTCTGTCTCTCTCTCTCTCTCTGGGTCTCTCATGAATAAATAAAAATAAAAATAAAATTTTTAAAAAAGAGAATGCATAAAAATATTTCAACTTTCCATCTCCTTATATAAAATCAATATAACTCTGGTAGCAAAACTGACATTAGATAGCTCAAAAAAGAAACTATTGGCTAACGTGTTATGTAGTTATAACAACTTTAAATAGGTGATAGAAAATCCATCTCAACATGACATTTTTAATTTTTAAAACAGCCAGGGAAATATATGTCCCTGGTAGAAAAATTTTAAAACTGCACATATACTGGCCCATTTTATTAAAAAGGAAGAAAAAATGGCAAACTACTTTGGACTTCAAAGTTAGGAGAGCAGACAATGAGAGAATCTGCTTATTCCAACACTAGATGAAAGGAACAAAAACACATGACATAAACTTTGAGAAGAGATGGCCAAGCCAATAAATAAAAGATGCTTATTGGTTCAGGAAGTCCTTTAACCTTATCTGCATCTCTCAGAAGAAATGGTAGGGAAAGTAGATGAGTCAAGCAAGTCCTCAAAATGTTACTAATATTTCTAAAAATAGAGAGAAGCCGGGAGGGCAGGCTGCTGGTGAGAAAGTCAAGGGAGCACCTTTGCAAACATTTCCACCAAAGGAACTCACAGAGGAAGAGAAAACTTCCAGGGAGTGACATTCTGCTCTCTTCCAGCTAGAGAGGAAAAAGAGAGGGCGCTAAAGATCTCCAGCAGTATACTACAGAGATGAAGACAAAAGAGCAGATAAATAAGAAAAAACTCAGAACTGTCTGCAAGAGCCAAAATGTGAGAGATTAAGCAGAAGTTAAAACTCCCCTTGGCCACCAGTTGACTGTTAATGGGGCTCCACCCCACAGGAAATGCTACATTTTCCTATTCTGATTGGAGAGGAAGGGTGAATAGATTCCTGGCTCCTGGGAGAAATGTGTAAGTAAAACAAGGAACATGAGTAATTGAACAATCTCTCTTTACTGGAAGCATAAGCTTCAGGGCATCACAAACAAGCCAGAAGATGTTTGAGGGACTCCAGAAGAGAACACATTCCCAGTTAGACGAAGTAGACTGGGAAACAGGGAGTTTGCCCAAATCAGAGAAGAAAAAGCAGAGCCAGAGTTTCCACCTTCCCTACTGTCATGATCTGAGGCTAGAGAAAAATTAAGTGATAGTAACAACCAAGCCTCTGAGTGCAGCTCTGAGAGAGAAAGGCAAAGTGGAGAGATTTGCTGGAGAGAGTATCCTGGAGAATTAATTCATAGACACACTTCCAGAACAATTGAAGGTCTGGACACTGCCTGAGTTAAGCTCCAGTGAGATTAAAAGAAACGGCATTGCAGTTATATGTAAGGACGACAAAAATGCAGGGAAGAAAAGTGACATGGTCTACAAGAGGGACAGAAAAATCCTACTTGGAAAGAAAACATATTCTAAGTGCTAAAGAGATTCTCTTAAATTGATTCATTGTACAAGGATTTAGGGGCAATATGAAGGAAAAAAAAATGAAAGCCCCTAAAACAACAGGAGTAGGCGTAAAAGAAGTCTGAAGAGATAACCTGGTACTGCAACTCTACCATTAGAACCATTATACCTGGCACCAGGGTGGCTCAGTCAATTGAGTGTCTGACTCTTGATTTCTGCTAACGTCATGATCTCAGGGTCGTGAGATCAAGCCTCACAAGGGGCAACCCACTCAGCTAGGCGTCCGTCCACTTGCAATACTCTCTCCCTCTCTCTCCGCCCCTCCCACTTGCATTCTAAATAGATAAATGATAGGTTGATAGATAGATAGATGATAGATAGATAGATAATAGATAGATAGATGATAGATAGATAGATAGATAGATAGATAGATAGATAGATAGATAATAGATAAAATTCTTTAAAAAAAACAATTACACCTCTATTTCATAAATTTGAAAGAGCAAGAAAGAAGCACTGAAAGTCATATTAACAGGACAGAGGAAAGACTTAAGATAATATCAATATCAGAAAACAAGTCAGAAGCTGATAGAAGGCAAAGCTAGTATAACAGAAGGATATTTTATGCCTTTGGAATTGTGACTCAAACAAATGAAACAGAAGAAATATTCAGAATATTGGAAAGAAAAGTCACCAAAATAAGAGAGAAGTTCAGATTAAAGAGCAGAGCTTCTCTACTGAGAAAAAGATACAGAAAGATCAAAATCACAACATATCCTAGTTAAGGGATTAAGATTCAAACACAAAGAAATAGGTTTCTATCAGCCATGCAGATATAAAAAGCAAGTCAGCTAACAGGAGGGAAATCAGATTGGTTGCAGACTTCTCCACATCAATATACTAAGCCAGAAAACAGTAGAGCAATAGCCACAATATCTTGAAGGAAAAAAATTATACTATATCAAAATATATTACACCCTGACACACTGATTTTGAAATAAGGGCAGTGGGCAGACACGTCGAAATGTGATAGAACTTAGGAAATATAATACCTGAGACCTTCCTGAGAAAAAATATTACAAATAAATTAAGCCCACCAAGAATGGGAAAATCATTGTAAAATGACTAGTTGAATACACAGGGCCATAAAAGAGCAATGTCAAAAAAAAATCCTAAGGCCAGAGTTGTGAACTAATGCCCACAAGGATAGGCAGGACATATGAGTGATAAAAGCAGATTGGATTCCGTGTATTGAAGACCTCACATTACCAAAAAAATATAGCTACATCCAATTTCATCTAAAAGGAATAATTTAGGAGCACCTGGGTGGCTCAGTGGTTGTTTTCATGTTGCGATATTAACTGAACTTGTATTGGTTATAAATTTTTCACAAAAAAATCTATTGTCATTTTTTTTTAATAATAATAAAACAAAAAATATGATTTCCATTCACCTGGAGAAACTTCATTGCTACAACGCAGGTATACATCATTCTAAGTATATATACACTCAAAGATACACAAGCACACTTATTTTTGCACACATATACTCACACACAAACATACAGACATACACACACACATAAAAATGCAATTTTTTAATGGGTTCATTCCATACTTACTGCTTTTTCACCAAATAACATAAACACATTAGAAAATAGAGTTTTATAATATCTTTTTAATGTCTGCTTAGTCTCACTTGAGGATATATACATTAGTTTATTTAACCAATACCCTAGTTTTGAATAGTTAGGTTGTTTATAAGCCTTTGCTATCCTATATACTGCTGTAATAAACATTCTTGCAGCTACACTTCTGTTCCCATTATTTTTTAAGAGAAAATTCAGCAGAATATTAAAAGAATAAAACACTGGGATCAAAAAGGGTTTATTCAGAAATATAATTGCAACTTAAAGAAATATGTTAATCAAATTTATCATACATGTAAATTTAAAAAATAATTATATGATTGTTTTACGTAAGTTTAAAAAGTACTGGCATAACCTTAATATCTAAAGCCCTTGGTAAAACAAAAGAAAACTTTCTCAAAGAATATCTATCCCAATGAAATACCTACTAAAATTACCAAGTCAAAATAACAATTAACTTCTAAATAAATACACATAAATCAATGCTTTTTCTAGATTCCAGCAATGAATACATAAACAATCAAGAGAAAAAAGATGCTCTTCAAAACAGTATCAAAATATGAACTAGCTAGAAAAATTTTAACGCATAAAACACACAGAGAGGAAATTATAAAATTTGCTTAGAGACATACAGATTACCTGAGTAATGAAAAAATATATACCATGATCCCAATGGCAAAACTCAATATTGTATAAAGAAAAACTATCCCAAATGAATGTATGCAATGGGGCTGTTTTAGAACTTGAATCATGACAATCATTCTTTGGAGAAGTATGATAAAATAGTGATTTTCATACATCTCTGGTAGGAGAGTACACAAGGATAAACTTTTTGGAAGATAACTGTGAAATCTATATAAAAAGGCCTTTCAAAATGCCCATGCCTTTGCCCAATGATGACAGGTTTATACATGTAGAAAGATATATCCACAAAGCCTAATATTACATAGGAAGCAAAAATAACCATTTCACAGTTCAAAGAGTTCTGAGATTGGTATATGGGGCACATATACAAAGTTCATAAATATATCTGAATGTGTATATGTATATTCACACACTTAAATATTATAAGCAGTACAGTGTAAGACAGGTAAGACAGGTGCAAAATGATAAACGTCTCTATGACCACATCATTTGGAGAAAAGGGTAGAATCTAATGATAGAGAAATGAATCTACCATGAAGCTAATGAATCTTAAGCCTCAGGGCTCCTCGCTTACACATGACATTGCCAAGTCCCTGGGAGGGGGCTTACCAGTGTGTTCACATGGTCATATAATTTTTTTGCAAAATTTGCAAGAGTAGGATATTTTAACCTCAGTTAGTAGGGCTTCTGTCTCTTTCTACTCATTATCCCCACTGGCCCACTTTCCTTCCCTCCCACAGAGTGGCCATGAGTATTTGTGGTTCAGCTAAGGAGAAATTAAGTTGGGGGTACATTTGTTGGGCTTAGTGGCATATACTGATGTGATTCACAGTCATCTCTATCTTTGTTGAGTTACTGCTCTCCCTCACAGCATAGGACTGGCTTCCAAAAATACTGTGCAGTACAATGTGCCAATTCACTCTCTATCCTGACACAAAGGTGCAGGCTTATAGGATAGAAACATGCCCACAATTCACAACCTAGGAAACATGTGGATGGTATAAGGAGAAACAAGACTTGAAATGTACAGACCCAGAAGCAAGTCTGTGGAAAACTCTTCTGATCATCAGACCTGTAACATTGTAAACAGATGAATTGGCACCTCAGTATGCCTCAATTAGAAGTTTTTTTCCTGGCAGAAGTTATACTCGATGAAGCAGAGCAAACAATTCTGACCACAGTGAGCTTTTTTTTCCTTTCTGATGGCAATCATGAGAAATAGAATTTATCAGACTCTCTGTGTTTGTAGGTCACAAACCTACAACAGAACTATAAACAGGAATCACATCTACATGTGAAATTGCATATTTTATGCATCCCCACTCTGTGTGATAAAACATAAATTTCATTCAGCCATGTTAGAGGGAAGATTAAATTATCTGTCTACCTTAACCACAGAAAACGATCTTAGAAAAATTATTGTCATGTAAAGAGGCAATTAGATATTACAAAACTAAACATACTTTACCGTATGATCCAGTAATTGCATTCTTTAGTATTTTCCCAAAGGAGTTGAAAATTTATATACACATCAAAAACCTGCACACCAAGGCTTACAGCAGCTATATTCATAGTTGCCAAATACTGGAAGCAACCAAGATTCTCTTCAGTAGGTAAATGGATAAATAAATTGTGGTGCATCCAGATGATGGAATAGTATTCAACACTAAAAAGAAATTAGCTATTAAGCCATGACAAACCATAGAGTAACCTAAAATGCATATTACTAACTGAAAGAAGCCAATCCGAGAAGGCTACATATTGTAGGATTCCAATTATATGACTTTTTGTAAAAGGCAAAACTAACGAGACACTGAAAAGATCAGTGGTCACAGGGATTGGGGACAAGAGATAAATAGAGTATACAGGATTTTTAGATCAGTGAAAATAATTTGTATGATATTATAACAACAGATACATGTTATTATACTTTGGTCTAAACCCATGAAATGTACAACATCAAGAATGAACCCTCAAGTAAACTATGGACTATGGGTGATTAATGATGTGTTAATGTAGGTTCATCCTTGGTAAAAAATGTACTGCTCTGGTGAGTCATGTTGGTAATGGAGGAAGCTATGCATATGTGAGGGCACATAAGAAATCTCTGTATCTTTCTCTCAAATCTGTTGTCAACCTAAAACTTCTCTAAAAAAAAAAATTAAGGCTATATAAAAGAGGCAGAGATGATGCAGCCAAAAATAGTAAGGGGGGGGGAGGCATTGTAGAAATGTGTCAGGGAGTTTATTAACACAGATATTGTTATTTTTCTGAATTTTATTATGTCTGTGGTAATTGTCAGCTTTTTTAAATTTCTGATTCAATATGTTTTTTCTCATTCTAATTTTTTTTAATTTATTTATTTATTCATGAGAGACACAGAGAAAGAGGGAGAGACACAGGCAGAGGAGAAGCAGGCTCCATGCAGAGAGCACGATGTGGGACTCAATCCCAGGACTCCAGGATCATGCCCTGGGCCAAAGGCAGGTACTAAACCACTGAGCCACCCAGAGATCCCCTGTTTTTTCCTAATTCTAAAAAATTAGTCTCACACTTTCTAAACACTTTTGTAGCCAATTTTGTATTTGTAATTTTGTATCCTTTCTTTAAAGAGGGCTCCAAAAATTGTTAGTAATGGGCTCCACCAAACCTACATCTGTCTTTGTTCAGGGGAGGTAATTTTGAGCAAAAGTGATTTTACAAAGACAATAAATAATACTATTGAGGACCATTATCACATCACCAAGGTCTCCAAATATCCTAGAAAGTGCTTAAAAGGAAATAACTTAAGTAACTGAGGGTTACTGGGATCCAGGTGTTAGCAGTTTCTCACCTCGAGAGAGATGGAATTCCACGTTTGGTGTTTTCCCTCAGAGAGTTCATTCACTCTTCTATAGCCTTCTCCTCAACATAAACAGATCACCATCATGTGAACCACCTCTCCTTAACAGGGTTTGTGCAGGCTTTTCTTAAGCACAGTACAACAGAGCACATCATGACACAACAGCGTGTTCACTAAGTCCCATGTGTAATATGTGGGAAAAGATATTTAATCATCCTGTCCTCGTATCTTCATTCCTCTTTCCCCAAGACAGAGCAACATAGCACGTTTCTTCCATATGCTAGTCCTGTGGCTGCCCCTTCTTCACTGTTTCCCTCAGTTTCACAAACCTTAACAGTAGCATTTGAGAAAACCTTGGAATGTCTGGGGAGGCTTTCTATCTTGGGAGTTGTATTTTGAGAAAATAAAAGCCGGAACAAGCAAAGTAAGCCATAAACATCTGCCGGTGTCCTGTAGTCTAAAGCAAATGTAAGTGGATTCCTGACTTGCAAGCTTTTTTCAGAAACTTAGAATCAATGATAGAATGTAGGTACAAACTTAGGGCAGATCTGACTCTAGTTTCTTGTTTAGAAACCAATGAGCTCAACTTATCATATTCATTCCCTAGCTCTACCTCCTAAAATGACCATCCAAGTGGTAATGATGATACAGAGAACACTACTATGAATCATAAACACAGATTTCCATAGGCAGATCTTTTGGGCTCAATTATATTTTTTATCATTATTTCTTTCATCATTCAGACAAGGTTTTTCCCCAATTCATTAAGGAGCAGGAATCTAAACACAGAAACAGAGTTAAACAGCAATAGGATTATAAAAGTCTCTCACTCGTAGTTTTTGGTTTATTTTTGCTTTTTTAATTCAGGCAACGAACCAACAACCAAGGCATGGAAAATATGATAAAGGATTTGATGTTTGAGAGAACACCAACCCTGGTAACCTTCTCAGTATATGCCATTACTTATATAAATATTGAAAAATTCAGGAGATTTAAGATCTGAACTAATAGTAGAGATGACCAATGATAAATAAGCTTATTAAAGAAAAAAGAGAATTACAGCATTATTGAAAATTTTTTTCCTTCAAAACAACAGAAAGTCATCATGGAACTTTCTAACAATAGAAATTATTATCAAATTTAACTAAGTATCAGACATAAAAATGTTGCTTTGAATTTTCTCTGATGCATAAAAGCTGGTTGCAATTACTTTAATGTTTTCCAGGATTAAAACATCATCATTAGTGATTAAAAAAACAGTCAGTATATTTATAAAATGCCAACATTTAATATTTCCTAATTCTTCAATATATTTCTACCAAATATTCTTTGGATTAGGTAATACCAAGATAAAAATGGCTCAGCTATTCTTTGGTGTATTTGTACACTTATCTTCTAGTATTTGACTAAAATACATGCTGTTATCTAATAGGCTTATGTGGATGTCTTAATTCATTGTATCTACAACTTCAGAAAATGATTAATGAGGAAGTCATTCAATTTTTCATAGGTTCCAGGACATGAAGTTTCCACCTGGGGTTGTCTGGTCCACCACTCTGCTTCAAAGAACACAAAAGCTCAATATCCAGTCCAGGGTAGAGGGTGAAAAACTGTGGTACATGTGGCTGGATGCCACATTAGGAAGCTAGTGAAGTTTTGAAGTTAATCATATTCTTCAAACAATCTTCACTATTAGTTGAGCATCTACTATATCCCTGCACAGTGCCTGAAGTTGAAGTTAAAGATACATAAAGGGAATATAGATGTGCAGCTAGTTGGACCTGGCCCCGGCACTTGCAACATTAGCAGCCTGGGATAATTTACTCAGCCGCTTATGGTCCTGATTTATACTTCATAAAACACTGTTAATAATACCTACTGGAGAATGTTGTTATAATGGTGAAATGAATGATACCATGCATTAGCAAATAAATCTTCACAAATAGTTTCATTTCTTTAAAAACTCTGCTCAGCTCTGACTCTAATAAGAATCAGACTCAGTATTACTTTAGGGTGTCCCCAAGAATTCTCCAGAACAACACATTGAGTGAGGCCCACACTAAAATTGTCTTTGGAATTTGAGAAGAGAAAGTGACCACAGAGAAATAGAAAAGAAAGAAAAGGTGGGTGGGGAAGACAGAAGGGAGAGAAGCCAAACATCTTCTTTTGTTCTCTCCCATGCTATTTCACAGCAGAATATACCTCTAAATATAGTAGATTATTATTATTATTATTATTCAAAAAATCTGGAATGAGGGGAAAAAATCTGGAAGGAGAAATTGTAGCCACCCTCTAAAGTTTATTCACATGTTTTGGTAAACATATCTATCCGTGTCAAAAATTACTGCGACTTTTTTTAATGTGATCAGATCTCCCCCTGGAGTAAATGCTTATTAATACCTAAAACCTTTCAAAAGCTCGTAATTATCCATATATATCACACACACTTGTTGACCATCCACGGCATATTTCAAAATCAAGCTGGCTTTGTCCCAGCAATCTACCACAAATATGGCTAACCAACAACCAGTGTGCTCTCAAGAAGCACAGATTTCCACATGTAGCACAAAGCAAAAGAAGGTAAAAGGAGCACTACAAGATCAAAGGAAAATGATTTGAGAATTGCCTATCAATTTTGTTTTATCTATGCCACTACCTTCTTCCCTTATTTGGATAGTTAAGACTTGTCACTCTTTGGAAGGTTAAGACTTGTCACTATCTGTCCTACACTACAGTGCAGATGACAAAGATCACTGCCAAGTCTGAAATTTGAGAGACTGTATACTGGTCCTCTGAAAACCCTCTGAGGAAAGTAGTTATTTTGCCTTTAGAACCTCTTGAGATTATATGTAAATGTACGTGCACGCAAAGGCCTGTTGGTAGGTGAGCTTGGAAGAGAGTTCCCAAAGCTTTCCTCACACTCTCTAAGGAGTATGATTTTGGCTCTTGATTATCAGGACCAACTTAACGAAGCTTCCTAATTTCGTTTTACTGATTGTCCTGTAAGCCTATTGTATTTTCAGAACTAGACATTTAGAGATGCAGAACAAGAAGAAAAATATCACTTAACTCAGGAATTACACAGAAAGCATGTGTACAATCTTGCCTACAAAAGAAATCAATGTAATTTTTTCCTGGAAAACCTTAAGAAGTCAACTGAGTTTGTAGCATGCAAACTTTTAGTTTATGCATCTTGTTCTTAGTACCTGCAGCCCTCAAACTTGTGTGTAAGGAGCAAAAATTTACTTGTGTGATAGCACAGATTTGTAAAAACTACAAAGCGTCCAGAAATGTAGTACCATTTCTAACCAAGTCCGATTATAAAGCAGAAGACAAGTCTAAAGCTGAAAATATCTCTGCTTTGCTTGGAGTGATTCTTTGAGCCAGAAGGTTGGAAAGTATCTAATTAGGCATTACAATGTTCATCTTTGGTAAACTGAGGCCCTTAAAATTTAAGTGAATTTTCTCAAAATTACATTTCTTGTTAGTGACAAAATCAGCACTATAACTTAATTTCCTTCCTTCTAGCCCAGTACTTATAATTTAAAATGTTGAAACAAAATATAGTCAAATACAGTGTGTCATTATTCATGACGATGATTAATAATTGCTAAATTCACTTCTAATCAAGTTCGCCAAAACCTTTTTTCTGAATTTATAGTCACGAGTATGTACTCCAAACCACCCAACTTCTTAGAAAATGCAATATCTGAACACCCATCTTAAGTTTTTCTAAACCAAGAAACTTAAACCTACCCGCTACTGATTCTATTCTTGTGACCTACTGCATGGATTTTCTTTGGCAGCCCAATAAAAACCTCACATGTTGAAATAATTTATTTCTGAACCTAATATCCCTCCACAAATTCTTCCATTTGATTAACTTTTTTTCTCTTTATCATCTCACATTCTAACAGAATTGGAAAATTGCTCATTTTTCCAATTATGAGAATAAATTAAATGAGGTAATTTGAGAAGGGGAAGGTGGGAGAGAGAGAAATGGAGAATTAACTTTTATAATTTTCTTGGAGATTATATATGGTTCAGTAATTTAAAGATAGCTTCTTGGGGATTTTACTTACAATCTCGTTACAATCTTTTTAAGAGCAGGGTAGGTTCCAAAAAGCTGTTTCTCAATCCATTTGTTTGAACTTTTAAAGTAACCCTCTAGAAGCAGCCCCTGAAAGCCTTTGGGTCGTTGAGGCCCTTTGTGCCAGACTCTGTAGTGTTTTTCAAACCTATAAAGTTTGCAGGTTAAACATTTGTAAGAAAGAAGCTTTTTCCTGAGTGCAAACAAGAGACAAGAGTACCAAGGTTGCTCAGGTTAAAATTAAAGGATGTTTAACCAGGAACAGATGTAGGCATACAATTTCTCTCTGTTCCTGACTTTCAGAAGCACCTTTCTACCATGAGAGAAGCCAGCAACACCTTGCACAAAAGCTGCTGGTTTATCTTCTCTTCATTGTAGCCACTCCAGAGAAAGGGAAATGAAATTGCCTGCCAACCCTGTCTCGCATTTCGCCATCTCTCACCACCTCTGTCTAATCCTTGGGTAGGAATGGCCAACCAAGAGAGGCATTGCTGAGATCAAAATCGGAGCGTTCTTTCTCTCTCAGAACACAAACAGAAGAACCAGGTACTAAGCACCAGATGATTAAGTACTGAATGAAATGAACTGACAGTTCTGAAAAGAAAGGGGGTGAGTTATAAATATTTGATGAAGTTAATGGAAAACTCACTAGAGAGAAGCAAACAGTGTCACAGTACACACTAGTAGACGTAATGTGCCCCCTGAGGCATTTTCCACTTAGCTTTGCCTTTTTGTACCTTTGCTGCTAGGCATCAGTTAAGCACTTTTTTTCTGATTATCACTGGTAGGAGTTCTGCTTCACTGTTTACATTCCTATCATCACCCACAAGCTTGCCAGCACTTTTTTGTGAGAAACCAACACCACAAAATTTTGACCTGCCTGACCCAGAGTATATCTATGAAGGTTTTAAAACCCGTGTTTACACACGGAAGTGCATACTCTGTGTAGGGCATCACCTTAGCAACTATCATGTAATCTAATGCGGGAGGAGAACAAATGATGACTATTTATTCTTCCTCTACCCACTCACAGTTTTGAAAGTCCAAGTGGAAAACACTTAGAGAGCAGCACCAAACCCAAGTAGGTATCCTGGCAGTGGTGATGACCTATTCAAATGTTGCTCAAATTTAAGGAGAACCTTAGAGTATTTTAATACATTTCCTTTATACAAGAGGACTTTACAGTTTATATAAAGCCCATGACATTTTATATAAGTCATCTGGAGAATTCAGATGTTTATGAGAAATATTACATCGATGTGGGGTCCAGTGTTACTGTCAGCTGGAATCTACAAACCTAACATCTACTCTGTAGAGCACATCAAAAGGGTAAATACGCCAGGAGAACGTACTACATGGGAGGCCTGTTCAGACATCCAAGTTCTGGACAATACTGACAAGGCTCATAGATTTGGAGGGGAAACCCAGAATATTCCCTGAAAACTAAATAAATTATTTCCAAGGTTCTCTTTGGAAATAATTGAAAACAATATTAGGACAAACTATGGTCTAATATCAAGAATTAATCAACAAGAGAAATAAGAAATTCAGCCAGAGTAAGCAAACTGACATGATTTGAAATTCAGACAAGTCCATTTGAGAAGGAAAATAAAGAAAACAGACCTTAATTCAGGTCCAATCTCCCTGTCCAACTTTCACTTTTGATTTACACATTGAGAGCACTTCAATTGGAAAAGAATAAGGGCAAAGCAAAAAGACGCAACTGCCCGAGGAACGCTGGGAGGAATGGTCACCTCGGGGTCTTCTGAACCAGTCATGGGTAATTTGAAGTCCTAGAGAACCTAGAAACAGACAAGTTCCGACCAAAGCTCAGCCTACGAAGCCTTACGGCGCCTTGCTGACACTTCTGGAGGAACGGATCCAATTGTGCTGCACAGGGTTTTGCCAGATGAACAACGGCTTCCACATTAAGAACACATATGCTGTGCAGAAGTTGCCGAGTTTCCTGGAGTTTTTATGAAGGATTTCAAATAGCCCAGAAATAACTTTCAGTTGCCACAGTCACTAGTAGTAGCACTGTGCTCCTTCTAAGCTAAAAGGCCCAAGGGCATTCAGACTTCTTCGGAGGAAGTTCTCAGCATCAGCTGAGGAGTTTCAAGGTGAGGATGGGAAAACCTGGTGCTTCCTGTGTTAGGTTTTTTTTGAGTGCTTTCAGAGCAAACAATTCATTGCTGAAATCGTTACAAATATCATTATCTTCTCTTTCCGTCTTGAAGCCATGAAAACATGGGCAAATGCCCTTCTCCTTAGGACACGATCATCTATGCTTCTCACCTGGCGATGATCAACTCTCCTCCAAAAGCCCCCCTGCCCTGGCCTCTGGCATATCACTAGCCATGCTATGGCACCTCCAAAAAGAAGACACTTGGAGTTGAGCCTCAAGTGCCTGTGGACAGTTTTAAGAGATGTCCTCACCTTTTAGTTCCAGGCACAAAACGCATAGTGTTACATACAACAGTAAAAACAGCCACTGATAGAAAAGCTGTCATACCTGCAGCCCCTTGCTCCCGATCACTCTTTAGCCCCTAATTCTGATTTATATTCTTAAGGCACTTTTTATCACTTCAGGTATTAGATGTTTCTATATATGTTTATTGTCACAGCAAGGACTTTATCTTATTCACATTGAGCTCAACCTTTAAAACCTAGATTATGCAAGATAGATATCAGTTACTCAGTACACTGCCTCTGAATAAATGAATCTATGAAATTCATATTCTCATTCCAATTTCATAACAAGAAAAAAATGAAAACTCGAGGCTCAGAGAGGTTAAATAGCCTACTCAGGGATGAATAGTGATGTGGCAAAGCCACTTGCATTTCCCCAAGTGTAACAACATTAGCTACTGGAAGAAAACACACTCACAGCAGAATTCATGCTGTATTTGGAAGAACACACAGTTTAGGTATCTAATATTCACTACATATTTTATGTCCATGGAGTATTTCCTAGCCCAGATAATCTAGTGCTATACAGAAGGGTTGCCTCAGCAGGGATAAATTGCAGGAAAATAATAGAGCTGGTCTTTAAACTTTCATTTTCTGTTCACTTGGAAATGAACAGTGATTGTTGGGTGTCAACACAGATTAAATAGCAACAACAAGCAGGTTCACCATTTGTCTGGGGTGGGTGGCCCAGTGGTGATGATGATGACAGCCATTGCAAACACTTGGACAGCACTGACTATGGGCTCAGCATTTTTCTGGGCATACACACTAACTCATTTTCCTCACATGAACCTACACACTGTTATTATCCCCATTTTACTGATAAGGAAACATACACACAGAGAAGTTAAGTAACTTTCTCAAAGGCATACAGCTAATAGTACATAGTTTGCCAAGACTCAAACCAGGCAGGCTAGCTGGAAAGTTTGTGCTTAAACACTGTACTCTCCTGCCTCAGGAAAAAACAAACAAACAAACAAACAAAAAACAAAGTGTGTCTGTATTTAGCAAGTCATTTGGCAAGTCTCGGGCTCATAGACAATGTAAGAAATGTGAGTTGAAAAAAAAAAAAGAAATGTGAGTTGAATTAAAGTAATTAGCAGGACCTACATTTTGTTTACTCTGTCGAGGAATATTGATTAATAAGAGTGTCACCCTAGAAGAAGATTCTTAGACAATAACCAATAGGTCCCCTTCTGATCAATATTTACATCACTTGAAGGCATGCACAGAAGGTGTGCTCATCTGGCTTGCTCATGACACCAAGTTGAGGGACTCTGCAAATGTCCTATTTGACACAACCCTAAAGTAATCTGTATAGCACCCCCATTGGAAGGACAGTGGCAGAGCATTCCAACAACACAGCTACTCTGGACTTCATCAGCATCCCTGCTGTCCTCCTCCTCTGTCCTCCTCAAGTCCTGCTTCCTGTCCCTTGTTTCAGGCTACTACCTGCATCATGGCCTGCGGACAAATTGCCACTTGGAATGGCTTTGCTGTAATGCCAGATTACTGGTGATGGTAACCTTCGTGTTCCCTGCTTCCTTCTGATACTGAACAGTCCCTTGGCCTCCCCGCGCCTCCCATCCCACCATTACCCAGGTGGATTAAAAGGAACTGGCTAAAGCAAAGTATCTAATTCTCTACCTTCTCAAGAGTCTTCTGAAATCACTCTATTACAGCTCCTTCTGTTCCCACGCCATCCTCTGAATACATTAATACGTAATGTTGGGTCGATTTAAATGCATAGAGTGGCAGCAACGTGCACATATAAATTTTTAGTAGTCACCATTTAAGAAGAGAGGGATGACTCACCAGGCTCTCCTTTCCTTGTAAACACCGCGTGGTGCAAAACACTTGAACCCTGTGTGTTTTCAATGTCTCTGACCTCCAAGTGTACCTGCCTGCTGGGGGCAGTTTATTGGCTCAAGCCGCATGAGGAGGCAGAGGAAGCCTTGCAACCCGCCGCGAAGCTGTGCGTGTCCCGCGGCCAGGTGGAAGGAGCCCCCGGCCTCGGGCTGGGGATGCGCCCTCTGCTGGCATCAGGCCCGCCCCGCCGGCCGTCGGGGCTGCGGCATCCACACCTGGAGCTGCCCGAGCAGAAGCGGAAAACAGATGAACCAAAGGCAGCGGTTAATGAGTTCCGGAACTCCTGCCCTTCCTCTAGCAGAGGTCAGCGTATATACTATGTTCTCTCGGCCTGCCACAACTGCCCTCTGCGCCCGACCCAAATCCTGTGCCATTAGGAGAATCACGTGGAGTCCCCGTGTGGACAGCCGAGAAATTCGTGCTAGGATGGGCTTTTGCACTGGCTTTGACTCTGCCTTGAGGGGGCAGGGCATCCAAGCTACCTTCAGCGAACAGCATCATTTATTCATACTTCGTGCTTGAAGCCATCCTTTTGCTATAGTGCCTGGGAACACTGCAGTTGAGCTCATTTCTAAAGAAAAAGGAAGGAGGCCATTGGAAAAATGTTTCCTCTCGGACAGACATGCTGATGAAAAGTTGCTTGGTGCCCGTCCAGATTTCTGTCTTTTGCTGAATGTTTAATCTTGTTTCTCTTGGATGAGCCCCCACTTCTCTGGGTTTGACCACTGATACATGCGCCGGGGTTATTCTATTCTGAAACTATAGATTTTTGTTTGAGAGGGGCAGACACTGCACCTGGAAAAACTGGCTAGGGAAGGAGCCGTATTGTTTTATTAACTCCCTAAGCACAGTTTCAATTCTTTACAGCTTTCTTGAGAAATTGTACTAATAATAAAACACGTTTTCAGTGAGCAATTATAGTTCACAGAGTTTTCCTTACTTTGCTGAAAAGGCATTACCTTCGAATGGATGCCAGAAAGCAAAGCTGTGCATTCAAATAGGGAAGGGGAGTTATGTGCTTGAGAACTACCTAAATCACTCCTGTAATTTGCAATGCCAAAGAGGGAGTAAATGTCCTCATGTAAAATTCAAAAGAAATAGAGGGACGATATCTCCCATAGCAACAGCTGTTTTAGAAGTTCCAGCATGATTAACAAGCGTCTGTTTCATCTTTTCCTTTGTTTAAAATCAGACCACAGCCTGCTCAATCCACAGGTCAAAATAGTACTAAGACTTGACAAAAGAAAAATGTGGTTACTACGGATTTTTTTTTTTTTTTTTTTTTTTTTTTAGTTTTTCTGATCGTTCAATTATTTGCCATATTGGCCATCTGCTTTTAATTAATTACTAGCTAACCATGATTAAGAAGCTGATTGTTTTAGAGAATCAGAAACTATCAGTAAGATCAAGATACTCTATCTTCATTAACACATTGATTAAGTGACCAGAATACATTTCAGTGTAGTAATAGCTGCTGGAATTTACTGTCAATTTGCAATGTCATCAAGACATGCAACTTCTAAGTCTTCAATGGGCATATCTCACACCTTGGTTCCCTCAGATAGCATACACTGAGACGGAAGTTTATGTGGGAAAGCCCTTGGAATCAACACCTGTGGAAGAAAGAGGATTTAGCAGAGAAGTTGAGCTGCACTACAGTCCCAGCACCGCCAGTTGGCCCAACAGGGAGCTATGGCATCAGAAAGGGTTCAGAGACCAGTGGGCCTACATACTGTATGTTGATCAGCCATTGGATGTGGGCTGCTCAGGGCAGGGAATCCAACAGGATCCCAAAGAGGGCTGAGAGCTAATGACCTTCTAACAGCACTCCCACCACCAAGAGAATAATTTCTGTAATCCAGAGAGGGATGAAGGGGGCAGTGCATCACATAGCCTACCATGGTACATATGCATAAAATGCAACATTCATTATCTTTTCAATAGGAGACATGGAAACAGAGAGAATAGAACATCTAACCTAAGCCAACTCAATCAATATTATACAAAAATGATGAAACATTTTGGGACTGGGAATAAAGCATCAGCTCAGAGTCACAATATCTACTAGTTCTTTAATATATCTGGAAAAAGGACAAATTTAAATGCATTGAATTCTCATTAAAAATAACCACTTCTGAGAAGAGAAAGATATTAAAATACTATTACTCAAAGCATATGAAAATTAAAATATTCCCGTGTCAGTTTCTAAAGTAAACTCCGAGGCAGAAGTTATTTTAATGATCCAGCATCCACATGTGCTATAAGTGTGCTTAATTTGATAGATGTAACTTTTAGAAGTGCCCTGTGTAAATGCAAATGCCAGCTATATTAATTATCCTTTTAGAGTCCACCTGTGATTATAGTGTGTGGATTTAAAATACAGTTTGTATACACAAACATTCTGTCTCCTTTATAAATGTTTATAGACAACATTATTTAATAATTAGTATCTTTATTTGATAGCAATAAAATGTAAATGGCCAAGAACACTGGGAGTTAATATACAGATTTTTTCCCATAAAGAAGCATTTCATAAAAGCTAGGCATAAAATAATCCAATTAAAAAATAAGTAGAGGATCTGAATAGACATTTTTTAAAGAAGGCATACAAATGGCCTCTAAGTATATGGGAAGGTACTCAATATCACTCATCATCAGGGAAATGCAAATCAAAACCACAATAAGATATCACCCACCCCTGTTAGAATGGCTATCATCAAAAAGACAAGAAAAAAAAAAAAGAATTATCGAGGATGTAGAGAAAAGGGAACTTGTGTGCACTGTTGGTGGGAACCTAAGTTGGTGCAGCCACTGTGGAAAAACAGTATGGAGATTCCTCAGAAGATTAAAGATAGAATTATCTTATGATCTAGTAATTCCATTTCTTGGTATTTATCTGAAGAAAATGAAAATGCTAATTTGAAAAGATACATGTATTCCCATGTTCACTGCAACATTATTTACAATAGCCAATATATGGATACAACATAAATGTCTATTGATAGGTGAGTGGATAAAGAAGGTGTGAGATATATATTTATGTGAGATATATAAAATGGAATATTATTCAGCCTTGAAAAGGAGGTAATCTTGCCATTTGCAACAACATGGATAAATCTTGAGGGCATTATGCTAAGTGACATAAGTCAGCCAGAGAAAGGAAAGACAAATGCTGTATGATCTCACTTCTATGTGGAAACAAATAAACAACGAGAAAAAAACCATTTTAAATGACAAATTTGAACTTATAAATTCAGGTTGATGTAGTCTTTTTTTTTTTTTCTGTATAGTTCCCCATGCTGGGACAGATTCTCCTTTCCCTTAAAAGTTAAATACTTATATCCATTGCAAGAATATCAAAATTAAATCCAATTGCAATTTTAATAGCATGTTACCTAGTGAACATACTAAACAGCAAACACTAAATGTCTTGGAGAAAGAGGGGCTAAACTTTCATCAGCAGGTTTAATAAAAACAACATTGAGAAGTTTTACATATTTGCTCTACACCTGTTCACTCCTAAATTTCCCAGAATGTTCCTAGAACCCAGATGAATCTCTCCAAAAATAAGTAGAGAAAATTTGAAGGAAAAAATATAGAATGTATATACAAAGAGAATTGCCAAAGGCCAGCCATGTTATTACAAAGCACCAAGATAAACACAGAATGAACATGACCCTAAAAAGTTGCAAATGAGTATGTTTTGCCGATTTGGATGTACCACCTCCGAGTCTTCAGTACATATAGTTACTACTCTTTTCTCTAGAAATAGAAACATAGCCACTCTATATTTATGTTCTATTAGTGGCTGAGTTTTGGAAGCCATGCCAAGAGGATTCCAGAAATGAAAAAAAAAAAAAGAGATTTTGTATGAATCATCTGTTATAATCCTCCATAAATCTACATCATTACCAAAATATGACCAAAATTGCTATATAAATACCAAAGAATTGGAACAGAGGAAAGGAAGGGAGTATTATGTCAGAATTCAATTAGTTCTAATATGGAAGGAAAGCCACATTCATCTGGGAGTCCATGAAAAGTTCTTCTGTTGCTTTTGATGTTTTACTTGTTGTTATTGTTCTTTTTAATGATACGCTCACTTGAACATAAGGCTGATTCAGGAAAAGTTCCATGGCACAGGCTTGCACTCCATATTGTGACCACATCATTGTGTGGTGATGTGCTCCGTCTTTCCCCCAACCCTTGCATTTCAAGGCTTAATTTTAAATGGTCTTAATACTTTTAGAATATATGTAGGACATATATAATGAAGAATATCATTCATTTCAATCATAATCCTCAAAATAATAGCTTTTCCTTAATTTGTAATATATGTTGACTTAATTTTCCTCTAGAAACTTTTCAGCCAAGTTATGTACTCATTCCTAAAGTTTTAGATACAAATAAATATCTCATTTCCTTGAGTTTAAACATAACTGAAAGTCGCTTGGAAAAAGATATAATTCAACATTTTTTCTAATATTTTACTTCTAATTGTATTAGTTTCAAAGGTTTTACTGAAAAAATCTTTTAGGAAAAAAAAACTACTCTAGATATTCAGATAGTGATATTTTAGATCATCCCCATTAACTTGTTACCCAGTACTTAGGTCATCTCCTAAAAACCTAACGCTGCACACACATGCACACACATACATACATATATACACACACTCCCTATCATAGCATTGGCACCTATTAGGGGTCTGGTAAGTGCTACATCAGAATGTAGTGCAATTCTTTCTAGAAGCATGAATTCAAACCAACAGAGAGGGGCCTAAGGGGGAATGGAAGTTATTTTTTTTAATTGATCATCTACATGAGTCACTCTGAAATAATTTTCTGAGGGACAAGCATTCAAACACAATTCAGTAGCTCAATTCTAAGACCAGAACAATGTTAGTGAAATGTGATCAAACCACATATGAAGAATAGTTTTGCAATAGAGTCGAATAAGATTGAAAATCTTCAGCAAAATAAAAAGCTCTGAGCACCTACACATACATAAATTCTGCCATAACCTCTATTTTAAAGATGGTAAAATTAAAGCTTAAATGAGTTAGTTGGATAAATTGCCCATGACTCCACTACTTATAAAATAGTAGCCTCAATCCAAATCATGCTGTCTGACTCTAGAGTCCACATTCTTGTATGATGATTATGTAACACAGAGAATAACACACACATGCATACTGTCAACCATTTTTATTCAATGGTATTTCCATTATTCTGGGATTTAAAAATAATAATAAATGAAACTGTCTTTCCATTGGCACATGCAATTTTTTAGAAAGCAGACATTACAAATATGTAGAGCAGTTAAATAATATGAAGCACTGTATGATTAATGTCTTTGCCAAGTATGATGGACTAAGAATTGTACAGAGGTCAAAATACAGCAGTAATGTGGCCTGGAATTATTATGAAAAGGATTCACAAAGACAGTGGACTTGAATTGGATCCTGAAATTAAATAAGAATTGGACAGTTTAGTTGAGATATGAGGATATTCCCACCTGGAAGAAAATTACCCAAGTAGCTTTGGCACATTAAATAAAATTAAATGAACCACCTTAGTTGAATAAAACATAGAGAGAGAGCACATAAAGTCAATAGCACCATATAGAGGCAATTAACATCAACTATAGTAGCCACACCTGGGTGGTTCAGTTAGTTAAGAATCTGACTTTGGGGCAGCCTGGGTGGCTCAGCAGTTTAGTGTTGCCTTCAGTCCAGGGCATGATCCTAGAGACCCAGGATTGAGTCCCACATCAGGCTCCCTGCATGAGCCTGCTTCTCCCTCTGCCTGTGTCTCTGCCTCTCTCTCTCTCTCTCTCTCTCTCTCTCTCTCTGTGTGTGTGTGTGTGTGTGTCGCTCATGAATAAATAATATAATCTTAAAAAAAAAAAAAGAATCTGACTTTGGCTCAGGTCATGATCTGAGTCCTGGGATGGAGCCCAGGAGTCACTTCTCTCCCTCCCTCCCTTTTTTGCCCCTCCCCCAGCTCATTCTCTGTCTCTGTCTCAGTCTCTGTCTCTGTCTCTCAGAAGGAACAAAATCTTTTTAAAAAATCAGCTATAGCTAAGGTCATCTATTTTGAATAACACCAGTTAAATAATGATATTTTAAATACTGTACGAGTTGAGGTGCCTGGGTGACTAAGTCATCTCTGACTCCTGATTTCAGCTCAGGTCATGATCTCAAGGTCATGAGAGGTAGCCCTGTGTTGGGCTCTATGCTCATCGGGGAGTCTGCTGAAGATTCTTTCTCTCCCTCTCCCTCTGTCCCTCCCCCCACTTGCATGCTCTCTCTCTCTTTCTAAAATAAATAAATACATCTTTTTAAACAATTAAACATAAATCAATGATGTACAATCCTATGTTTATTAAATTCAAAAACAGGCAAATTTAATCTACTGAAGTAGATATCAGATTAGGTGATTACCTGTAGGCAAAAGGATATTTACAGGGAAAGGATGCATGAGAACCTTCTCAGGTGCTGGAAATAGTCTGTCTTGATTTGGATGGTGATTACCATTGCATTTAAAAAGTCACTGAGCTCTACATGTAAGAATTGTACATGTACAAACTTCCTACTTGTGAGTTACACCTAATTTAATAAATGAATAAGGGCTAGCATCTGTGATAGGAACAAGTTTTTTTAGTGTAAGCTGTATTTAGCATTAGAAAAATTTTCAGGGTAACCTACCTCAACTCTGTCCTTCACAGATGAGGGAACTGGCATCAAACAGATACAGAGATTTATTTGCCCTATGTCACACACATATTCAGAGGCTGAGATGCGTAATTGTTATTGAAAGGATTTCCATGGTTTGGTCGTGCCTCCAAAATATATTTCATGTGCCACATATTCCTAAAAAGAAGATCCAAATGTACCATTGAATTACTAGTGATATTTATTTACTAGTTTCCTTTTTTTTTTTTCTCTCACATTGATCACATTTATTTTTCCTCTTTATTCTTGGAATCTCTAGACTAAACATTCCAATCTTTTCTTTCATACCTCTTAATAGGAAAACATGTTTTCCCTAGAGGTGTTATTTCACATGTACTCACTTATCTTACCCATTTCTTAAAAATTCAATAATGGTACCTGTTCAAACTTCAAAGAGACTCCCTCCATTACCCTGAAAGACTCTTTACCTAAGTCATCTTATACTCATCTCATCACCATATTTTAACATTTAAAATCTTTGCTCTTTTTGCTCAATAAAGAAGGAGATAATGTAGATACTAAAATGGGTGGCTTTGCTTTAGACAAATGTGTCCTCTCTGATTTTTTCACCTAATTTACCAGCCATTGGTATCTCCCTGAAAAGCAATTCAGAGGTATTTCCCATGCTGCTCCCAACAAATACTCTCTATTCTCAACTACTTCTGAGACCTTGACAGTAAAATCTGCCCATGAGAAAACTAAGTATCTTTTATTTGGTTGTTTTTTCATTTAAATATAATAGATTGTTTCTCAGTTCAAATCTGCATTCTCTAAATTTTATACATGGTGCCCGACTATCTCTGTTTTTTATAGGAGTCTTAATTTACCTAGATACATTAAGGTTTATTGAAAAAGTTTAAAGAAGTCTACATGTCATGATACAAGTGAATTACTTGTGGAACAATCCTTTGGCAGATTCATAAACTACTGTAAAGTGATCCAAGTACAAATATTTCAGAGTTAACTAAATGGAAGGTGTGGGTACACTTGTAATCATATTCACAGATGACTGCAGTCCAAGTTCCTGTTTTTTACAATCAATTATTTTACCTGTAACTGGAGACATTGCAAACTGGTAAAAAAACATTCCAATAATCTTCAGAAGAATAGTTTATGATCAAATGCAGCAGGTGCCAGAACATTGCTAGGCATTGCACATCTTCCCTTGAGTTGATTTGGTTCATATTCTTCTATGTTGATGTAAGTATGACAATCCACATGACATCAAATTCAGAGGCTTCTTGGGCAGCCCAGGTGGCTCAGTGGTTTAGTGCCGCCTTTGGCCCAGGACATGATCCTGGAGACCCGGGATCAAGTGCCACATCAGGCTCCCTGCATGGAACCTCCTCTCTCTCTCTCTCTCTCTCTCTTTCTCTCTGTTTGTGTGTGTGTGCCTGTCATGAATAAGTAAATAAAATCTTTAAAAAAAAAAAAAAAAGATATGGATCCCTTGAGTTTAAAAAAAAAAATTCAGAGGCTTCTCAATGAGCTGTGCCAGATTCCTTCCATCTGGCCCTTGAGATTCACTTTCCATTCCAATCCACCCTGTTCTGTGTCCAGGAGGCGGATGTTAATGGACTTTATCAAAGAGCTCCCTGCTTGCTGCCTTCCCATTGTGTCGGTCGGTGGTCACCAGTAAGATAGTGGAGAAAGAAGTCTAGGCACTTTTCTTCTGGGTCCTTCAGAGGAGGATCTATCCATCTTACAGAATCCCTTGAATGAAGGTCACTTTCCTGTTAGTCTGCTGTGTCCTAGATTGCCTATGTGGTTTCTCTATACCGTCTCCACATCTTTTTAAACGGCCCCTTTATTACACTCTCTTGAAATAAGGCAATTTGGGTATGCCATCTGTTTTGTGCGGAGAACTTGACGGAGTTTCACTGAGCACATAAGAGTCACTTTGGAAATCTGGCCTATCTTAAAAGAAGAAACATTTCATGTGCACCCTCCCCAAGCTCCAAGAAAGCACAGTGGCACTTCAAGTGAGTACGAGGCTGTTGCATCCACAAGACTGTCAATCCCAACCTTCTACCCCAAACCTCTCATATAAACTAGAGTGTTGTACCTACACCCAATCAAGTAACTGTGATATATCATAAGCTTGTCTGTATCTGTTTTAGGGGAAATTATTTTAAACCATAAACCCCTGAAAGTAAGTAATATGTGACTTTTTCAGTCTTCCCTATGTGGTAGGATTTATGGACTAACTCACAATGGTGATGATTGGTTAGAAGGTAGAAGTCACCCCTGCTAAATAACTGAACCAGGATGTTTCCTAACAGGATATCAATAGTGTTTCCAGTTAGACGTGGACAAGGCCAACAGAAAACAGTGTTTCTTTTTTTTTTTTTAATATTTTATTTATGTACCCATGAGAGACACAGAGAGAGAGGCAGAGACACAGGCAGAGGGAGAAGCAGGCTCCATGCAGGGACCCGGTTGCTGGACTGATCCTGGGACCTTGGAATTTCAACCTGAGCCAAAGGCAGAGCTCAACCACTGAGCCATCCAGGCATCCCAGGAAACAGCGTTTCCAAAATGGTATCTCCAAAGCCACATGGTAGCTGCATAACGACTAACACCTTCCTCTGAGTTGAGCATCCTCCAATGACTTTCTGCAGCCGGTCTTCACTCTTCTTGCCTCCTGCACAAAGACCATGGGGATACCTGCTGCTACACTGCCCTTCCCCTTGACAGCATCAGTAGAAGTGATGGCCATTTCCTTTGATCCCTCCAGAGAATCCCACAGCACAAGCCTGACCCCTGTGAAGAGCACTCCCCACCCTCTCTTACTGAGATGCACCCAAGTTCCTCTGCGCTGTCTATTCTCCGTGCTTCAGTAAGCTAAATAAACCTCACTTTTTGGATAGAATGGTACTGTGGGACTCCGGAATGGAATCCAAGAGTAGATGCTCTATCTCTACTCCTCAATCCCTTTTCCATTTTTATGCACACTCTCTTGGAGTGTGCTTTTACTTAAAATGGCAACCCTTGCTTGGTTATTTATAGAGTGCTTAAAATACCCGGGAATTTACATTCTACTAGAGAACCCTTACCAATGGATGAAAGATGCAGAATTAGAATTACTCCTTCCGGGATCCCTGGGTGGCGCAGCGGTTTGGCGCCTACCTTTGGCCCAGGGCGCGATCCTGGAGACCCGGTATCGAATCCCACATCAGGCTCCCGGTGCATGGAGCCTGCTTCTCCCTCTGCCTGTGTCTCTGCCTCTGTGTGTGTGTGTGTGTGTGACTATCATAAATAAATAAATAAATAAATAAATAAATAAATAAATAAATAAATTTTTAAAAATTAAAAAAAAAAAAACTACTCCTTCCCCCTAACACCGATCAAGACAACTCTGAGCTTTACCTAAGCTCTTTCCAGAGCTCCCCTGTGAGAAAGTGCCAAAGTTACTCTTAATAGGACTTTGCATGATAACACAACTTTATCTATCTGCTTCCTTTCCCTTCCTGGTCTCACTTCCTCACTACCGTGTTGACAATTCCTGGGAAGTTTTCTAAACATTTTCACATGAATTCTCCTCTCAGGGTCTGCTTCTGGAGAACCTAAATTAGGGCAAATCCAACCTAAATGTTCGATGAGGCCTTTGGGGAGAAATGATCTTCTCACCTAATAGTTAGAGAATGTATAAGAGCTAGGCAAGTAGAAAGGTAAGGAATAGCATAAAAGACTAAAGAGACAATTCAAAAACAAACAGAAAAGGACACAGAAAAAGAGGTCATCCAGAGTCTACAGGGATCCATTCGCCTCTCCACACTGTGGGAGCAAACAAGTGTGAACAGTGAGTGTCCAGTCAGGGCCAGATCATGAAAGGTTTTTTATGTCGCCTTAAAAGTTTGAGCTCTATCTCATGACTGGGAGAAAAATGATCAAATTTACATTTCTGACCCACCATGTGGTAGCGGTATGGAAGATAGAACTAGCCAGAAGTCTACTGCAAAAATTGCAAAAATAAATAAATTAATAACAATAACAACAACAGCAGCAGCAGCATGCACTGATCTAGGATATGGGTTGGAAGAGAGAGCTTCAAGAAATGAATTGGAAGTCAAATTGTCAGTCCTAGTGAGTGTGGGTGCTGAAGGGAAGGAAGAACCCACAGATGACTCCCGGGTTCCTAGGCTGGGTACTAGGTGGATAGTAAGAGAATCTGCCAATGGCAGGGAGAAGAGCTGGTTGCGTTGGTTCCACAAAGGTTTTACTTTGACATGTGCTGAAATTGAACAGCCCTCAAAATTCACAGACGAAAATACCCAGCCAGCAGCATGAACTAAGAATATGAGTGTCAGGGTAATGTCTGAGAGGAAAAACAAGTGGTCATCCAGACCCCAAGAGGAGATGAGATCACTCAAGAGTGTGTGTAGTGAGAAGAGCACTAGCATGAGGAAGGAACGTCAGTGTGCTGGAAATCTCAGCATTTAATGTGCAAGGAGAAGAATGGGCTGATAAAGGGGAAGGGGCCCTAAGAGTTAGAGAGATTTGAGGAGAACCAGAAAAACATCTCTCCACTTTCCCAATCATAAGTCTGCCCATTTTTCCCCCTCCTGCAATGTCCAGAAATTTATGGGACACTGGCTCAGGATAACAGCAAAGTTCCTTTAATATTTTGTGCCCTCAAATATTCTCATGGCCTGCAAGGCCTCTCCCCAAAGAATATCTAGGTAAACAAATTGGGAGGACACTCAATGATTCTCTGTAGATGGATCCAAAGTGGTGAGAGAATAAGCAGGGTCATTTACATACTGATGTTCATGCACTGAAGCTAATCCGTCTCCTAAACTTTTCATACTCAGTTGTCAAAACCCAGCTTTCCCTTTAGTGCCCCTTTAAAACAAAGTAGGAACCAGTTCTGCAGAAGAGCCATGTATTCTGGGAAGACTTAGAAACTGCCTTTCTCCCTAGCCATCATCAAATTAGTCACTTGTCAAATTGAGTCATGGAAGAAATACATCAGAAGCCTGGAAAAATAAATATAGAAAGAAAGAAGTAGGGTAGTGTGAGAATGGTTCTGACCACAACAGATGTTAATAATATAAATTAAAACAATACTGCCTCTGAATCAGGTAACTTATATCCAACTGAGACCTATTCTATATCAAGTGCATGCTCTATACCAGTCATTATGCTTGATGTTTTACCCGTATTTGCTTGTTCAATATTCAAAAGAATACCTTGAATAGGAAATCATATAATCCCATTTTTAAGAATAAAGCACATGATGGGTGGCTGGGTGGCTCAGTTGGTTAAGTATCCAACTTGGTTTCAGCTTAGATCATGATCTCACAGTTGTGAGATCAAGCCCAGGTCAGGCTTGCACCCAACATTGAGTCTACTTGAGATTCTGTCTTTCCCTCTCCTTTTGCCCCTGTGCCCTCTCACATGTTCTCGCTCGCTCTCTCTCAAAATAAATAGATAAATCTTTGGAGAAAAAAAATAAAGCGATTGAGGGTAAATAAGAATCCAAGGGTCACAAAGCTAAGGAGCAAAAGAACATGGATTTGAAACAATGTTCTGTCTGGCACTATAACCCATGCTCTTAACCACCAAGCTGCATTGCTTGTTCAACTTTTCTACCCTGGGGCCCTCAATGCCAGGATTAAGTTTGGAGATAATAACAAAGCACCCGAAGAGCACATAGGAAAGCCTCAAGTCTAGTTTAGTTTTTCATACTGCAAGGACAAAATATTCACCTCTACATCTCTACATCCCTACCATAGTTCTGTGGTAGAACCTATTAAAATGCAGACTTTTTTTAAATGTATATAAAATGTTTTAATATATGATGAACTACCAAGTCAAAACAACACATGACTATTGCATCAAGAAGACAATGTGAATTTATTTTAAAGTTAATGAAGACAAAGAAATTTCAATGTTAAACTTCAGTAGTATGACATAAAATTTTAACAAAGTAAACTGTACACAAAGGAGGTGTTTCATAAAATATTATCAGAATGATAAAGAGGAAAAATACTTAAAGACATTTAAAAAGTGATTATTTTTTCAAGCAATTAGTCTTGAATTTTGGGCATGCCAATGATGAATTAAAAAAAAAAGAAAAGAGTCACTCACTGCCCCATGAGACCAAGAGGAAGGCAAGTTAAGCTATTGGAAACTAACATTCAGCTTTAATGGTGAGCCTTGTGCTTTCAGCATCTATATTCAAACTATAAAACCTTTGCAAGGCAAGCAGGGACCTTGCATATAAAGAGCAATCACACATTTATAGTCCAGAAAGATCTTTTTTGTGAGAACACATTCTACACCCTCACCACTCTAGAAACCCTTTGTTCTCAGACAATTTGAAGATGCAGTTTTACAGCCTAAAATTCAAGCCCTTATGTGAGGAGAGGTGCTTTTTAAAGAATACATCCTCAGTCTGTTGTTTGCCTCCTGCATGCTGACCCTTCTTGGGTTTAGGATGACCATTTTCCGAGAATAGAAAATTTGGTCTAAATGAGAAATACTCTTTAAAATTGCTTTATTGCTATGTTGGTTTTTCTTTGTAATTATGGTTGAGTTATTCCATAAAATTTACTGCTATGACAGTCTTGTAATGGCAATACAGTCCAACCAATTTGTTATTCACTGGAGAAGATGGTAAATAGGCTATGGAATCTAAAACTTCTTTTGCTGAAGACACTGGTTAGGTTTTTCCAGAAGCTTTTGGTTGGGTTTTCCATAGGAATTGGCCTACAGGCAAAGCTGAATTTGAGGTGTCCTAGAAATAGCATGAGAAAATGCCTTTCTAGCCTTATTTCCATCTTAAATTATGAGCAGAACTGTGTGTTGAAAGGGAACCGTTTGTGTTGGACTTGAGCAATGAAGGAGGGGATAAGAAAAAAAGATGGAAAGACCCGAACAAAAGTAGGCAGAATGCCTGGAAATAAATATGAAAAAAATATATATATACACACTTTAAAACTATAGACTTGAAAAATGTATAGCTCCCAAACTCTGAAAATGGGAGTCACCAACTGGCATAGTTTTGTTTCACAGGTGGTATTACAAAAGGCATGGGTCCATTGCTACCTAATTTGAATCTGAAATATAAGATACTACTATATTAAAAATCCTAAAATTCTTCTTAGTTCATTAAGGCATTCATTCTTCATGAAGAATGCTTTAATTTGCCTGCATATCCATACCCTACTATAGTCTCTTCATTTCCCTCTGTCCTCCTTGTTGAAAACAAATGAAATAATGAACTTAATAAGTGTCCAGCTTAAGCTATTTCATTAACATTAAATAAAAGTCAGTTCACTTCCAATCCCCAAATGCCTTTTGCTTCAACCTCTGAAATCCAAGTCCAATTGAACATGTGACACCAGACCAAATACCACTGTGTCTAAAATAAGTAATAAAAATGTCATCCACGCCCTCTCTGAAACTTGGATTCTGTGTATTATTATCTATTTAAGATTTTTATTCAATTTATAGACAATGTCTCATTCATGAATGAAGAAATAATGAAACTGCCTAGATCAGACATAAATATAGCACCTACTGTAAATAGTGGAGGAAATAATACATAGAACAAAACTCCTCCTTCCAAAATAAAGCATGATCAAACAGAGTATTAGAATAATCCCACCTATCAAAGAAAGGATACCAGAAAACTGGTATCAGAAGAGAATTCCCTTTTGTTCTTTCTTGTCACATCATTTAGGTTAGCTTGGGTAACTTACTTAATCCTCTGAGCCTCAGCGTGCACTGTATAAAATGAGAATAATAATACGTGTTGGTCAGGGTTGTGGTAAGATAATCTTGGAGGGGGAAATCACCAAATTTGCCAACAACCAGTGTTTGTAAAGTGGGGTCTTGCACCAGCAGTTTTAGCAACATCTTGTTAGGAATGCAAATCTCAGGTCTCACCCAAGACCTACTGAATCAGAAAATCTGAGGATGGGGCCCAGCAATCTGTCTGAAAAGTCCTCCAGGTGTAAAAATCACTGATTTCTTTTTAAAATACGATCTGTACTATTTTCATCATAATGAATCCATGTGTGAAACAAATCCGCATATGTATCCATACAATCCAGTTATTAAAATATTCAAATATGTAAGGATTTTTATTATTTTATAAATATGAGAACTGTAATGTTCAAGTGATTTGCACTTTTTATACAGGTTTACAGTTTTTCAAAATAAATCATATTATAAAATTATATGCACACATACAAACACAAACATATATAATTTTCTCATTGCTTTACTTTGTGAATTTGGAGATGCAGGCCTATCAGAAGCAAAAAGTTCTTCAATCTGCTCTGGATTGAAAAACTTTCAGTGTCATAGCCTTCCAGACTGTATGATCCCTAAACTCACAGGTGTCATCTGGAAGACATAGACCTCTACAATTCATGCTTTGTTTTGCTGGAGTTTCCAAATTCTGGAGTCCCTTCTCTTTCAAGAGTCCCACTTTCCCTCAATTGATATGTTTTTTTCTTGTTCTTATTGATTTCTGTGTTTTACCTTTTAACCTCTTTTTGAATGTCCTATAGAAAGAAACTAGTGAAGCACACTAATGATGCCACCTTTTAATCCAGCCTGAATATTACTGAAAAGAAAGCTTCAGGTCAAGTAAATAACATCCACACTTCTCGATACTATAAGTTTATCAGACTAAGTTCCCATTCAGCAAAGATTTATTCATTGAATGTTGGATAGGTTGGTATTTCCAAAAAATGACCTTTTCCATCCACTTTTTCTCATTCTTTTTCAACACATATAAACAAATTTGAAGGTTCTTTCTAATGTAACCTAGCAGTCATAACACAGACTTGGCAAATAGCAATCTGAGTTCTAGATATTGGAATTGAAGTTACATAGGGTTGAATTCTGTCTCCAAAATCAGTCAAGGAGGAGAAAGGATATGAACAGCAAGGGAAAAATCAGAATTCGGATTCATTTCTCAAGTTTATGCTGCATTCTCTATTGGTATAACAGAGTGAACTTCCAAATCTCTATCTATGCAAGTTGAGAAAGTGAGAAAATAGGAGGTTAATTCAGAATCACTATATTATAACAGGGTTTCTCAGCCTCAGAACTATTGAAATTTTGAGCCATTTGTTGCTGGAGTTATTCTGTGCATTGTAGGATGTTTAGCAGTATCCTTGGCCTCCACCCACTAGATGCCACTAACATTCCCTTCAGTTATGAAAAATAGAAAAGTCCCCAGACATTGCCAAATGTCCCCTCGGGGAACAGCACTTCCCCCAATTGAGAACCATTTTGTTATATTCAAATGTCTATATCTATATTTAGATGGAAAGAAAGAAAGAAAGAAAGAGAAAGAAAGAAAGAAAGAAGAAAGAAAGAGAGAGAGAGAGAGAGAGAGAAAGAAAGAAAGAAAGAAAGAAAGAAAGAAAGAAAGAAAAAAGAAAGAAAGAAAGAAAGAAAGAAAGAAGGAAAGAAAGAAAGAAAGAAAGAAAGAAAGAAAGAAAGAAGATACCTTCTTCTAGAAGATAAAGATCAAGAAGTTAAAGAAAGTTTACAAAAAAGGTAACATAGAAAATATACCACATACTGTTGCCTTTACTGTGTATAATACAAACTATATGAAATGGATAAGGGGCAATTAGTTAAATATAAACCTGTCATTTGTTTCAAGGAAATGGGCACAACCCAGGTGGATGAGAAATGTGATTTCAGCAGTTTCTCTATAATCAGTGTCTCAGAAGCACAGTTGAGGATTGAATTAACCATATCTATTCTCTGTATTCTGATACTTTGACATCTGGGGCCTTGCTGACCCTAGAGGGACTGACTGGCCCTCAAATTCCTAGAGAGAGTCAACTACTTGCCCATGAATGTGCTTTTCAAATGCAAATCCATCTAGAGTTCACATCTAAACTATCTTACTTATTGGGCTCTCACACTCCAGGCCACTATACATATTCCATAATTACCAAGGCCACATACCAGACAACTAGAGACAGGCCTTGTGCTCTAGAGTATGTTGAAATTATTCAAATTATCCAATACTAAACCTGCTTACTCTGTCTTGTCATTCTTCATTCTTCCCACAGAAGCCACAATAAAGATTCTTTCCCACAGCTCTCTCTCTCTGTATATGCCTCATAACCAACCCCAACACCTCTTCAAGCAGCCCCACTGGAATGGCATGCCTGTTGGAAACTGTGAGTAAACAAACAACTGTCTTTTCAATAGGAATTGTTTCCTTAATCTGTTAGCCTTACTATACCTCACATTTTCTATTCATATACTCTACTTTCAAATAAGGAGCCTAAGTCACAAGATGGCATCAATTACTGGTTTTGACACATCCAAAGGAATAAGACTTGATCTGATACCCAAAGAGAAATGACACTTTTTTAAAAGGGCCCATGCCTTTCTGCTCTTTCCATGTTTTAACTAATTCTTAAGTTTGTGGTTTTATCATTCTTATTTGCTAATGTTGTATTTTACCAGCTTAGTTTCAAAGGTGTTCTGGGGAGAGAATATTAGTGTAGATATAAGAAAGTGCATGGGCTGTGGGTATAAATAAAACTAACTTTGAATCCAAAGTTTATTCTAGATCTTTGGGGTCCTTTTCTGTTTTCACCCACCTGCTTTTACTCTCCTATTTGTAAAACAAAGATAATATTAAAATAACTATTATGATATAGGATTATTTTAAGGATTATATGGAGTTGTATTAAACATGTATTCACTTAATAAAATGTAGCCTGTTAGGTACCAGGCACTGTACTGCTTTTTTATGTTATACAGCGTAATGTTAGGGATATAAAAGCAAATAAGCAAATGAATAAATAAATGAAAATTTCAGTTGAAAGATACAGAACAGAGCAAAGTGTCCTGGAGGTATGGGCTTGATTGGGATGTGCTTTAGATATGATGGTCATGTAGACTATCTCTGAGGCCACTGACTGGCCAAGTGATGCCTGAAAAGCTCCTTCTCCTTTCTGAGTTTCCATTTAAATACCTGTAAATGAACTAAATATATGGAATTGCTGCTAGCAAACAATATTTAGTAAGTATTTAGCTATTATGACAAAGTATTGACTATTATAATGGCGTTTATTAAAGTTTATATCATTCTTAATGTAAACTTTGCATTTCATCACTCTCAACAACTTCTGTTGATAATTTCATAAAGTCCCAATCTGAATGCACACCAATAAAAAATAAATTTATTAAAAAAAAAGTCCCAATCTGAAGAACTTCTCTCTGGACTAAACCAGAATTCCATCTCTAATTCCATCTTTAGTAAGACTTATTTTGATAGAGTGTGCTAGATGTCACAGCAATATTTAGCATAAGGAGTTGTTATCCAGCAATAAACACCTTAAGGATAGGAAGTAGTGTTTATAATTCATTTCCTAAACAGTGTTTTTAAAAATATTGGTTAAGTGAACAAAAAAGGAACCACTAATGGAGAAATTTTCAGTCATATTTTCTTTAAAGCCACTTCCATTTTTCTCCAAATTTCTCTATTTCGTCTCTTTTTCTTTTCCACCTTGCTAGATGTTGTAGGTGAAAATAGTCTCTGTATTTAAGGAGATTAAGTAATTCTCATTATCTTAACTTTAAAAAAAGAACTTTAGTAAGAAAACACATATTTGCTAAGTTTCCAGTTACTTCCAAAATATAGTGTCATCAGAAAAGGAAAAAGAAACTTAAATAGTGAAGAAATTATCAAATAAATACATATTCTGGTAGAAAATTTAATTTTTTACCTCATTCTTATGAAAGAAAACCTAGTTTTCTTTCCTAGAAAACTAGGAAAACCATTCCATAATCTGTATGTAGGATAAGGTTCCTTCTAGGGAAATCCAAATTTTATAATAATAACTTAAAAATTAATAATATTGAACACATATAATATGTGTCAAGAACTCTTCTAAATTGGGGATCCCTGGGTGGCGCAGCGGTTTGGCGCCTGCCTTTGGCCCAGGGCGCGATCCTGGAGACCCGGGATCAAATCCCAATCGAATCCCACGTCAGGCTCCCGGTGCATGGAGCCTGCTTCTCCCTCTGCCTGTGTCTCTGCCTCTCTCTCTCTCTCTCTGTGACTATCATAAATAAATAAAAATTTTAAAAAAAGAACTCTTCTAAATGTATTACCTTCATTATCGTGAAATAGATGCTATTATTACCTTAGTCTTGTTGTGGAGAAAAGTGACAGAGATAGTAAATTAATGCCTATACAGTCAGAAAGCAGAAGAGAAAAGATTGACTTGAACTCAGGCAGTTTGGTTCTCAAGTCAATGAATTTAGCTCCTATCCTACTCTTTGTCTTAAAAGCAAATAACCTCAATATCAATTTCAAGTCCCAGGGCTATACGAATCATAGGATTTTTACAACTAGTAATAATATTTAGGTTTTAGTCTAAAAAAATAACCCCACAAAAGCAACTGATATCAATTTGTTACTTTCATGGACAATAGAGCAAGTATTTAAAAATAAACACTTCCAGTTTCTCAAAAAGACCTTCATATGTTACTTTAGTTTTGCCTTTTGGCATATGTGTAAACAAATTACACAGCATTATAAATTAATTGCCTTGGGATTGTTTTAGGGTGGCCTTATTAAAAACATCAAATAACTACTATAGTGTTTCTGTGAGCTGCTTGTACTTGGGATTGTACTTGGGGAGAGAAGAAAGAAGATATGAGGTCAAAAGAAATACCACAAAGGAGAAATTCAACATTTACCAGTGAAGTACAAAACCAGACAGTTCCTTCAAGACACATAAGAAGGAGGAAAAAGCTATTTATGGCAAAGAGAGTATGAGGAAAGAAGTATAAAGAAAGAGTACACAGAAATAATAGAAACTGAGATATTATTGAGAAATAATCAGAAAATGCATTGCTTTTTATTCCAGAATTTGCTGCTTAATCCCAAAGAGCTTCAAGGCACTACAGATCTATATAAAGGTCTGAGAAATGTTTGGTATTCTCTGCTGCAGTCCTCTACTCAGTTATTATGTTTTACAAACTTTGGGAATATAAAGTAGGATTGAAATGACAGTGCATCGTTTTAACAAATCCTTTTCAGTATTTCTGGGAAAAGCAGATATACTGGCACACTTTGTTAAAATGATAAATTCTTTATATTAGTATTTTAGGAGCAGGAATAAAAACTGGCCCATGTGAAAAATATTTCTGCATAAAACAGCAAATTTTTATGTTATGTAAATATCACTGAAAGGAAAGATTTCTGCTGAAAGTGGACCAATTCCAGGGACTCTGGAGAAATTACCTTTGAGAAAGTTACTATGAAGTTAACTATTGGGAATCTCACTGTTATTTGAGATGCTAGCATCCAAATGGTTTGAAGAAATTGCAAGGTTGAAGGAAACTGTGATGAAAGTTCCAATTCAGTGAGGAGGAGGAGGAGGAGGAGGAGGAGGAGGAGGAGAAAAATATGAAGCACAGAAGGGGAAATAGCAAATATTTTAAAAGAAGAATATTTCCTTCCCAGCTTAGTAGCCAAAACTAACTTAGCTCTGGACATCACTCAGGCATGTGACCTGTGAGACACCCACCCAGACTACTTACACTTCTACAGGGTGGTTGAACACGTTTTAATGCCATGTTAACTCGTGACAACCTACCGATGTCTAGTTTCCTAAAGTACATCTTCAAGTAATTTTTCAAGAGGGTATACCTATTACATTTTTTGAGCCCTTGAGTATCTGACAGTGTTTCTCTGCTCCCTTGCTACATGAATGACTCCAAGGAGATTGTCCCATGGCTCCCTGATAGCCACTGTTGGAATGGGAGATTTTGTGGTCAGCCTGAGTTTTCTACCAAGGTGCCTGAAGGGGCTTTTATGTAGTTATTTGTTAGGTCTTCGCCACTTCACAATATTGCAAAAATGGGACAAGGTCTATCTTCAGTGACTGTTCTTCCTGGAAGCCACCAGTCTTTTTGATTTGCACCTCTAGGTATTTTTGCACTTAAAAAAAAAAAGTCTGCTTCAGCTGTATCTTCCATCATATTCTGGCTGCATTTGTGATTTCTTCCTCAGAAGAACATTAATTGTCAGGCTGGATGTCTACCATCTGTTCTCTGCATCATTCCTCAGTCCCCGTCATATTGTATCTTTTTGTTTTGCAGTAATAGTTTCAGGGGGCTCTCCACGCCAATGATTCAAATGTTTAGCATTATTGAGATCCCTCTCTATGACCTCCAGTGCAAGTGTTAATTCACAAAACTGAATTCCAGTCTTGCTTTTTCGCCTTATTTTTTCAGTGTTTCAGGGCTCTTCCTTACTTCACCAACTTCGCTATACTGAACGTGCATGTAGGTTCTAGAATCACACTACCTGTGTTCTTCTCCCAACTACCACTTCTTTGCTGTGTAATTGTGGGAAAAGTGTGTTATAGTTCCCAACAATTATTGAAAAGAGGGAAGCAGACACATATCTAAGCTTATCCTCCCTTCTCTTCTCCCACCCCCTGATTCTCTGTTATCACTGGGCTGTTGTACCTGGTGTCACAAACACATACAAATCCCTTCCCAACAAATAAAAGAAAGAGCAAAAGAAGATAATGACAGTAACTTCCTAACAAATTTGTTGTGACCATTAAATGAAATGATCTATGGGAAATGCTTAACTTAGTGCTTGGTAGAGAATAAGAAGTTAGCAAATACTAGTTCTCATTTTCATCATCACTATCATCATCTTACGGCGCCTTCATATCTCCTCCTCACAGTTTGCTCCTATTTCTGCTCACAACACAGTGATTCTACAGTGTTCTCATTCTTGTTCTTATTCTTCTTGTTTCAAGTCTGTTTGGGTTGCAAAATCCAAACAAAGAGATTGATTTATAGCCTGAAATCTGAAGCGCCTCCACCTCGTCATCTCAGTTTGCCAGGTTTTGATAGTTCACCTGATTTGGTCCACATCTCGAGTTCATTCCAGAGGAAACTTGTTCCCATAGCCACCAGCCACCACCACAAATGCTATATGAACACACAAAGTTTTAAATAAATTATAATCACACCCTTCTACCAAAATACAGTCACAAGCAATATACATAATTTCTTAAAAGTTTTCCCAGCACTTTTTATCAGAGAGTGGACTAAAAAAATGTATATTAAGTGTTATTTCAATCAACTCATATTTACTGAGCACTATGTACCAACCTGTTAAATGAACTTTCTGCTTTCATTCATGTTTTAAGAAACATTTCATTTTTGTTCTCAACCCTTCCTGGAATATAAACTTTCTGAGTGGCTTTAAATAATGTGGCTGGCCACCGTAATACTAAGGGTCATTTATGTTTTCCTAAACTTTGTTTCTCCTGATTCAATCAGTGATGTGCACTACTTTTTAGGGAGGGAAGAATCTCATTATTCAGTTGATTTATTAATGATACCACTTCAAAGAAAAGCAATAACCAGAAACTAATAAAACAAACTACACTTCTGAAGCTAAGCAAGTGTACATATCCTTACTTTTGAATGACAGAGAAGTCAACTTGAAAAGTGATGAGGTATCAGAGAAACAGACCAAACAGAAAGATGACAATACTTTTTTAAGATTTTATTTATTTATTCATGAAAGACACACAAAGAGAGGCAGAGACATAGGCAGAGGGAAAAGCAGGCTCCCTGAGGGGAACCCAGTGGGAGACTCAATCCCAGAACCCCAGGCTCATGACCTGAGCCAAAGGCAGATGCTCAACCACTGAGCCACCCAGATGCTCTAGAAAGATGACAATCTTGAAAAGAAGTTGACAAAGTAATGGCTGCTTCAACAATGATAAAAAACTAGAATGAGCCAGAAGCCAACACTTATTTTCAAAACATCAAAACCCTAAAATCTCTGTAAGTTTAATGACTGTTTAGGATCCAAAAATAGGTTAGATTTGAATTAATTCTGCCTTAACTTTCATGGAGAACAAAACAGGAAATCCCATAAGCACCTTATAAAATACGTTGAGGTTATCTCCTATGGCCTTCTCTTTTCCCTCAGGTCAGAGTTAAATTTGTAAATAACTTTTCTCAATGAGAGAAGACCTGTGAGTAAAGCATATGAAGAACAATTACTAACATGGGCAAAGAAAATTCTAAATGGAAAATCTGAATTAGACATGTTCACAATTTAAAATGTTCCATGTAAGAATCAAGGTAAAAACCATATAATCGTGGAATGTGAGAACTAAGGTGTCTTTTTATTTCTATTTTTTTCCATGGTGTCTTTTGAAAAGTCATTTAGTTTAATCCTTTTATTTTGTATATGGAGATTCAGAAGTAGCAGGTTAATAAAGTCCCCTGCTTATGGTTACTGCCATTTGAAGTAGACTAGAAAACCGCACAGTGTTTCTAAGACTGCAAAATGTAGACTACACCTCAAGCCACAGCACAATTGTACATTTAATATCTGAGGGTATACTTACCCCAATATGTCTGAATGACCTGTGATCAAAGCCCTTGGCTAAATTACTAGAAGCAGTTCTAGAACAAATTGCGACTGGCAGAGAAAGAGCCTCTGTAAATAAATATGAAATTCTTAAAAACAGAGGATACTCTAATAAGTTTCTCCAAATGTATTTGTGTGAGCTATCTCTAGCTCCCACCTCTCCTCTGTAATCATACTAATCCCTCCTCCACAATTTCACTTGAATGTCTTCCCCGTCTTTAGATGTTAGCTCAGTTGGCATCCTCCCTGACAATCTCTTTAAAAATTGCAGCATACTCCTTGACTCTCCATCTTCCTCCTCAGATTTATTTTCCTCCAAGTTACTCATCACCATCTAACATACAGTCTATTTTTCTTACTTAATTTGTACATTATCTCTTCCTCAACCTATATTCCTGCACCTTGTATAGGTCCATTGTCAGCATGAAATATTTTTGAATAAGTATATGGATGATTGAATGAATGAATGAATGAATGAATTTCCTAGAGTCTTACAAGCAGATTCTGTTAATCCATTATATCTTAAAATAGTCTCCATGAATATTAGTTGATCTGATTCTTTAAGTATAACTGAATCATTTCTTTCTTGATTAACATCATTATATATACTGATATCTCTGTATAAATTGAACTATCATACATAACTATACTATATGATCACATCATGAATTGAGCCCTTATAGGGAAGGGGGAAAAAAACCTCTTCTTGATACAGAATATAGTACTAAAAAGACAGTTCTAGTTCTTTCCAAATTTGATGTCAGTATAAATAAACAATCATCTTTGAATTAAGATAGATACTCCCATCCAACCCAGGTCTTTATTCTTTATTCATATACCACATCTAGGATTATCCTCAGAGTATCAGAATGTATTAGAAGAGGTGGGACGTGTAGATGTGATTATGTCCCATGACAACATACGAGGTTTCTGTCATTGCTTTACCCACTGAAATCCACAGGGAGACAACAGGAAGGAAAAGCCACTTTCTAAAAAGAACATCATTCAGTCCAAATGTTCATTCATTCTCTTTATTCATGTCAGAATTTATTTCAAAGCACACTTTAATTCTGATCCACAGGAACTCTAAGATGTTGTAACTCCAGAGATTAAATTTAACTTTTTATAGTACTCCACCCCTTGCTTCAAGGTTTTGGCTCAACTGGCCAAGCTAAACTACTGGTTAAACTCCTGACATGAAATAAGATTGTTGCTTTCAGGCTGGTCCTAAGTGAGCAGCACCACAATGCAAACCGCTGGAGCTGTCATTACTTTTTTTTTTATTCTGAAAGAAAGAATTGTACAAGATTTTTCTCAGTAACGAAAAAGAACCAAGAGAGCCCTAACTATTGATGATTTTTTTTCCTCTAGCACAACTCACTATTTCTGAATTTTTTATTATGAAAAAGTATCCCTTCTCTTATTTGAGGGGGATAATCTAATGTTTCATTCCCTCAAATTTGGTTTGAAATTGAAAAATTTTCAAATATATGCTGTTTTTAAAAATATGGAAAACCCTTAACTGGTTTATACCTGGGATCATAAGGAAAGACCTGAACAAGGTCTCTTCACCGGAGTGAAGAGAATTAGAATCAGTTCTTTGTGAATATATATGATGTATATATACAGATATTGAGTGTGTTTCTATGTGTGTGTGTGTGTGTGTGCGCGCGCACGCGCACGCACGCACTAAAGTGATCCAAGACCATCACAGAGATAACAATCAAATCCAGAAAGATAACATTTATTGAGCACTTATTCTGGACCCTGGACCAGAAAATGCAAAGTAATTTACATATATGAACCTCACATTATATATCTGACTGGGTATTTTACAGATGAGGTTTGTATTAGTTTCCTAGGGTTGCTATAACAAAGCATCACAAATGTCCTGGCTTAAAAATAACAGAGATTTGTTCTTTCACAGTTCTAGAAGTTAAACGTCTGAATCAAGTTGTCAGCAGGGTTGTGTCTCTCTAAAAGGCTGTTGCAGAGGGTCTGTTCCATGACTCTCTGGAGTCATGTTCTGGCTTCTGGTGGTTGCCAGAAATCCTTGGCATTCATTCATTTATCAATGCATCATTTCAACCTCTGCCTCTGTCTCCACATGGCCTTCTCCTCCTGTGTCTATATTCACATCTTTTCTCTTTGCATGTGTGCCTATATTTCTTCTCTTATAAAGATACCAGTTATATTATATTTACTACTCCAGTTTGAGCTCATCTAAGTAATTACATATGCAAAGACTCTATTTCCAAATAAGATCATACCCTGAGGTTCCAGGAAGGACATTTTTAAGGGGGGCTGGGTCAAGGAGGGGGACACAATTCAGCCTAATAAAAGGTTACAAAGACCCACAAAGACCTCAGGTACTAAAATTATCAATTAAAAAATATAACAAATATGCTTGATATGTTTAAATAAATAAACTGTGGGGCTTAATACATGACAAGAGCAAAAGACATTATTAAAAATGGTAGAGGGGCAGCTGGGTGGCTCAGTGGTTGAACATCTGCCTTTGGCTCAGGTCATGATCTCAGGGTCCTCAGATCAAGTCCCACATCAGGCTCCCCACAGGGAGCCTGCTTCTCCCTCTGCCTATGTCTCTGCCTCTCTCTCTGTCTCTCATGAATAAATAAATAAACTCTTATAAATAAATAAATAAATAAATAGCCTATCTTGAAAAATAAAAACATCTTTAGAAATAAAACTATTAAAATTTATATAAACTATTTAATTTTATATGTTAGACATTAGACACTGGCCATTCATGGCCAAAAAAATGAAATTAAGTAACAGGTATGTTTATCTGCAATTTTCTAGAATATAACACATACAAGTAGATAAATAGAAAATAAGTCAAAATTGTTAAGAGACATGGTGAATAAGTAGGAAGATCCAACCAATATCCATTTAAATATAAATGGAAAAGAAGATAGAAAATTAAGCAGAAGAAGTATTTGAAAGGATAATGGGTAAGAAATCTACACAACTAATAATGAGTTAATGAATCTCAAGTGAGATAAAATGAAAGCCACATCTAGGTACACTATAGCAAAACCTTGTAACACCAAAGACAAAAATCTTAAAATCAGCCAGAGAAGGGGCACCTGGATGGCACAAGCGACTGAGCATTTGACTCTTGGTTTGGGCTCAGGTAGTGTGATCTCGAGGTCATGAGATCAAGCCCCAAGTCAGGCTCCATGCCCACACAGAAGCTGCTTGGGATTCCCTCTCTCTTTGCCCCTCCCCATCACTCTCCTTTTCACTCTAAAATAAATACATAAATCTTGTTTTAAAAAATCAGCCAGAGTATACAGATTAGCTTCAAATGAATGATAAGTATATTAACATCTGATTTCTCAAAAGCAATAGTGAAAGTTGGAAAAGAATAAAATAGTAACTTCATTGTGCTGACAGAAACTAAATATCAATTTAGAATCATTGGTGTTTGCATGTTAATATTTTTTTCCATCCTTCCATCTTCAACCTTTTTGTTTTCACATTTAAGGCATATCTTTTTAAAACAGCAAAGAGTTGAGTTTTCATTTTTTTCTCCAGTATAATACTACTCATCTAATCATTGGAGTATTTTTTTAAAGATTTATTTATTTGTTTGAGAGAGAACACTAATGAGCAGGGGGAAGGAACAACACCATGCATCAGACCATGCTAGCTTACAATGCCAAATCAAGGGAAACTTAAAGTCTCAGTGACTTAACACAATGGAAGCCTGTTTCTCCTTATATCACAGTCACTAAGGGTTCAAGGATTATGACACTATCAGTTATGTGACATTTTCATCTTTGAGAGCACCTTGGAATCCCATTGGGTCTACAGGGTCCTCTTCATTTAATGGCCAAAAAGAAATGAGCGAGAAGGAAGAACTTTCATGACATTGCAAGGGCCAAGACAAAAGTGCCCTATATTACTTCTGCCCATTTTTCTCATGTTTACTCAACTAGGCACTCACCCTAAGATGTAGAAGACTAACAGAATTAATGAAGAAAATATAATGAAGAAAAAATAGATACGTGCACACATTACTGAATTAACAAACATGTACAATATAAAGATTCGACAAAGTCAAAAAAGTTGGTTCTTCAAAAGTGAAAAAAAGGAAAGACACAAAAAAATAAGCCCTTTGCAATCTATCCAGAGAGGGGTCTATACCACATTGTCCTGGGTTCCCGTCATAACTGAAAGGGAAAGTTTCATGATGTCTGACATACTTGTTCTATATGAAGGAGAATGTCCTCACATTCCTCACAGTAATAACTCACTTGGGTGGCATCAAACTTGACTTTCCAGCGGAACCGTACATCTACCAAAGGAAAAGAGATGGCATCTGCATCATAATTCTGGGGAGAATGTGGGAAGAGGCTATGCTGGCTGCTCCTGCCATTGTTCCTATTGGAAATATTGCTGCTTTGTGAAAGGCAAACTTATAGTCCAGTACATTTAGAAAACATGTTTCCACCTCTATAGTCTTTGAAACCATGTAAAACTTTAAAACACTTTTAGGGCTGGAAACGTATGTCTTAAAATTATAAAGCTATGCTTGTGAATGATTTACAGAAAGTTTTCAGAGCATGATAACCAGAAAACTGGGGAGAAGAATGCAGTTGGGAAGGACAAGGTGTCTTACCAGTACTGTCCTATTTCTAAAGCTGACCGGTTGGGTCCACCAGGTTTCATAGTACTGTTATTTGTATACCCTATATGTAGATATGTATTTTTCTATTTAATTATATCCATTCAAATATTAAGCATTTATAGTTCTATAGAATAAGCTTTGTTAATGTATACAGATATGAATATATATAAAATGCCAAACCATGGGGCACCTGGGTAGTTCAGTCAGTTAAATGTCTGCCTTCAGCTCAGGTATGATTACAGGGTCCTGGGAGCAAGCCCTGTGTCTGTGCTCAGTGGGAAGTTTGCTTCTCCCTCTGCCCCTCCCAACCCCATTTATGTGCGATCTCATGCACGTGCTCTCTCTCTCTCTCTTTCAAATAAATAAATAAAATCTTAAAAAAGAAAAGTCAATCCAGTGAACTTCTAAATGTGGAGAATGATTAACTCTATAGAGGAAAGTGAGAGGGTAGTAGATGAAGCAACCCAAATATATTAATTTGTATATTATAAGAATTTCTTATGCTTATAATATATTCGTATTGAGGTAAAAATGTGTAATACAATCATATAATGGAATACTCATAGTTATTTAAATTGTACTGTAGGAAATTATTTAATGATATGGAAAGATACCAAAGTTATATTTTCAGAGAATAAAGATTGCAATTGTATTACAGTGTTATGCCATTTAGATTTCTTTATAATAAGAAACAATAAAGCAATAGAATTCCAAAACTCAACAAGATGGTGATAGTTTACTGTGGGGGCCAAGGATAAGAACGGAAAATGTATCCATTCATTGCAGCATTAATGTACCCGTGGCTTCCATGTAGCCTCGGGTAAACAAACTCATCTGGATCCTCAAGAGACCTCGGAGATGACTAAGCAGGGATTTTCCCTTGGCAGATTCCTTTAGGCCCAACTGGGAAATAAGAGAAAAAAAGAAAAAAGAAAAAAATATATATATCTCACCTCTTTTGCCTGACCCCTGGGGGGAGCATTCACTTTCTGAACCTATTGTATGAAATTTGAGGTCTTAGGGAAAAAACTTCAGATCTGTGCTACTCTTGCTCAATATTAGCAAATATTTGTGGTCTCCCTACCTACATAGGGACTGTATGGTCCTACTAAAAAATAAACAAATAAATAGATGACATCATTTGGCCTCAAGGAGGTGATAGCCTGGTTCCAGAAGAAATATTAATGCAAATTTAACTCTGTATAAAGTGATGCATCTAAATTAGGGCAATTGCAGGTTACTTTGAATCATAGTTGGTTAGGGTATCTGGATAGGAAATTAGGACAACTTAAACAGATTTGAAGGCACATGGAAAATGTAAGCAAAAACATCATTACCTTCTGCCAAGCAACGTGGCACATTTCAGATTCTCTCTCAGAACTTTCTGATAATGGAGACTAACTTGCTTCCTAAATAATGCATATGCAGTAAAATGTAGGTTTTATTTTATTCAGTTCTCTGTGAAAGGCTTCCAGGGTTTTTCTCAAGCTTGTGAATCTGTCCATCCTTCAAGACCCAGAGCAAATACTACCTTATTTATGAAGTCCTAATTCTAATCCACATGCATGTAGCTACTCTATCCTGTGGACACCCATTATGCATCATCTGCTCCTCATTCACAGCCTGTTACTTTATATTAGGTTCCATATTCAATACTTGAAAGAATTTGTACCACGTACCGTTATATCTCCAGAGCCTACCTCAATAGACAAAATATTTTCAGAAAGTGTTTGTTGAATGAATAGACAACCCATAGATAAGTCTTAGCATCCTTGAGAGTAAAACCATTGGCACAGTTATCTTTGTAATTTGTAGAGTTCATGGACTGGACCCAAGTATTGAATAAATGAATAGAGTCCAATTACCCTCCTTTTGATTCTGAAGAAACAACTTGGCTTGCCCTAAAATCTCTACAGGAACAGTTGTGCTCAGTTCTAGTGCTTGTAATTGCCATACATTTTTTATCCCCTTAACTCGTCCTAATTTCACTAACAAGTCCCTCATAAGTAACCAGTTAGGCATCTTGCTACAAAAGGAAAAAATTAAGGCATCAAGTCTACTTGATGACAGGTTCACTGGGAACATACATTTGGATGAGGTAATGCTCATACAAAGTACAATTTCCATGAGAGATCAGAAGTCTAACACCTTCCTGGTAGAGAAAATTAGATTTTAACAGGAAGTGAATATGTTACATATAAAAATTGTGGTGCAAACCTAACTCTAAAATGCCCTGATCATTAAAATCTGAGCAAGACATATTTAAAGACAGCCCTCCCTCCCAAAATCATTTCTTGGTTCATTAGTCGATAAGTCCATTTGAAGTACATAAGTATGCACATTTCTGAAAATGATCCAAGATAGGAAATTAGAATTTCCATGACTAGAGTGAGTTCACCAAGGAGATGAAAAGACCATTAGAGATGTTGCTGGCAAAATATCACTTCTGGAATCTAATTTTTTTAACCAGAGGCAGTTTTCCTAAACAGGGGAGATTCAATAATGAGGTGAAGGAAACCCCTCAGACTGGATCCCCTATGAGTAAGTTTTGATAGTTGGACTGGAGAGCCCTACCTGCAAGGTAATAGCTGTCCTCACCATTTCTGACATGTCTACAACTTCCAAACTCCCAAATCTGACATGATCTTTCTCATAAAATTCCAAATGCATACATGCCTTATCCCTATAATCTTCTAAAGTGCCCTTGTTAATACTGTATGTGAAGAGGACTAACAGAAGGTGAGCTTTATGAGAAACATACTTGGCTTCCTCCTAGATCTTGTCCCCTGCTTTATCAGAGAAGACAGAAATTGCTTAGCAAGAACATAACAAAATTTTGTAAGACCTCAATGCTAAACCAAAGGTCCAAGGCCATCAGCATAAGTACCTCCAAGATTCTCAAATCAAAAGCAGGTAATTATGACAAATACACTTAGCATCTTTTTCAAAAAAACTCTCTTTTGAAGACCACCCAGTTCATGTCCCTATATGCCTACAGTTCCAACCACAGTGGCTGGCAACGGCATGATAGCAGCAGTAAGCAGTGGAGACCCACAAGACCTGAGCGGAGTCCCAACCTCCCAACAAAAGCTTATAACTGTGCTGGATGAGACTGGTGTGTTGCAAAACTATACCTGGTTTATTGCGTTCTCTATTTCCTCTCTCCTTACCAGTAAATAGCATTTCCTGCACAACCGAAAAGCAAAGACATCTGGTCATTTGATTCATACCTTATTGAGTGTCTAATTTGTGCCAGAGTGTCCTTGACTCTGCTGGGGAGTTCTCATATGTTTATATTACAGACTTTGCCTGTACGAGGAAGGAGGAATGGAATTCACAGATAACTCTGAATTTTCAACCTGATTGACTATATGTATTAGTGTTACCGTGAAGAGAAATGAGGAAGAGCTGGAAAGGAAACTATTTTGACAGAAAAGGATTACATGAACTTTGTTTTATACATGTGCTGTGCTTGAGTTGTGAGCATATTGTCTACATAGAAGACATCTGGACTAGATACAACATAATTTGGGAGGGTAATAGGTTCATGACAAAAACTGTATAAAGAGAGAAATGAATTAGATGTACAAGGTGGAAATACACCTGCCTAAGACTTACAGGCTCTTCTGAGTCTCTCAGCCCTTCCAGGTCTGGAACCTTCAGCTGTTTACCCACTTCATCAACAATGCAGCAGAGGTCTGCATGCAGGCTCTGGTAGTCAGTCTCTTAAAAGCAAACACTTTATGCCTGCAGTCTGGCCTCTCCCATCTCTTCTCGATTTGGGAAAATGCCACCCTAGAGAGTATACCTAGCTTCCCAAGAGAGTGCCAAGGACTTCTACGACACAGTTTGGCATGCAAGGAAGTTGACTCACAGCACTGTCTGGGCCAAAGGGAGGCAGGAGAAACTGGAGAGATCAAGTTCTCTCTTCCTCCCTGAAACCAGCCTGGCTGAAAATGTCCTGTGTGACCAAGTGTAGGCACCTGCCAAACAACAGGAAATGCCTCTTTGCAGCCACCATAAAGAAGTAACCAAAGTGGTAATGCTTCCCATTCTCCGGCTTCCCATCCTCCCTTAAGTGGCTTCCCTTTCCTCTCACTCTCACTGACCTGAGATTCAACTTACAAAAAAATACTAGCACTAAACCCTTATCTGAGGCTCTACCTCCTCTGTCCTAGACTTTAGAACCCAGACATAATGCAAATGTGGAGGAGCAGCACGATAAATAGTATAGCCTTTCCTCTGAAGTGCAATTTAATGATTATTTTGAAAGAGCAGGAAAGTAGTGTGGGGAACAGGGAGCAAATGGTCTTTTCCCACTCTTTCAGAGAATGGCCTCTACCGGACAGAGCCAGAAGAATTTTTATTAGATGTTGGTTGTTGTTGTTTTGTTTTTTTTTTAAGATAAGACAATGGAGTGATTATTTACAGAAATCCTAAGAGAGTTAGTAATTTACTTATTTATTTTCAGACTCCACAGAAATAAATTGTTTTTTAGGGCTAAGTGAATCACTGAAGATACACACGTGGCATTGTGCCACCTGTGAACTTAGGCTGACAGTCCAGATGACAGTCCAGTCAAGACCAAAGAGAGACTAAGTATACCTGTAATAAATGTTTACAGAGGTAGGCTCACAAACTGACAGACCCCAAGAGGGCAACCATCTGGAGGGTGGGGTGCTGAGTAGTAAAGGTTCCTGAAAGAGCTGAGCTTCAAAAGACATAGGAGTTGTCCAACTAAAGTAGGGTATGTAGGATAGTCCATGGGAGAGAATGAGCCTGAAGGGGTACTGGGCAGAGCATTCCAGGCACAGAGAACATCAGCTGGAAAGGGCTAGAGGCTTACTAACCAGGTATGTGAGCAGGCACCTCACTTACCTGTCTGAGCCTCACTGTTTCCAATGGCCAAGTGTGAGAAATAGTACTGTCATGTGGAGAAGATGTCAACATTAAATGAGACACCATAAGCTCTATTTTATGGCATTATAACAGGTGCTAATAGATAGTAGTATTTCTTTTAAGCCTGACAACAGCCAAACCACTTTCTTTCTACTATTTATGGAGAGGAACCTGAAACAAACAGCAAAGGCTGAGAAAATCCAGTAAATTTCAGAATTTAAAAAAAATATTGAAAAACAAAGTATAAGAAGTTCAAAATCCCAAAGATTTTGATTCAAAACAATTCCTTCTTCTCTCTTAAAATCCTCCCATATATATGAGTCAAACTTGGCTCTCGTCTGTTGGTTTCCCCATCTATATCACCGGGACTGCAGCTTATGTGTGAGACTGTTTGAGGTCTACCAAGTCATAAGAATCAAACATACTTTTCATTGCCAAAGAAAAATATGTTGCCAAACCCAAACACAGCTTGAATTCAAATGGAGTATCCTTTAAATTCTGAGCAATTTTTCTATTTGGCTAAAAAGACTAGTATCTCCTCAAAATTCAATACTTACCAAAGAGAAAAATCCAGCAAAGAAAGTCTCTTTTTACTTTACATATAAGGACAAAGCAAAATGGGGTCATTAAATAACAAAACCATAATTCATACCAGATCATTCAAAGTATGTTCGCATGTATTTAAAGCTTACAGATAAATCTAATTTAGAAAAATATGTGATTCTCAGTTCCTCACTTACTCATCCTTCTTTTTTGTTTTAATTGTGGGTGTGTATCATTCCAAACCCAAACAGTCCCGTAGAATTCAGAAAATCCAGCTCTGTTACATGTTTGCTGAGTTCCATTTCTCATGCAATGGCAGCAAGATGGAGACCTGAGAGCATGTTCATGGTGGTTTGTTCCCAGGGAATCAGTGCCTGAAGAGGCCCCTGGCAGCACTATAGACGAATAATCCCAAGGTTCATTTGGAAGAAGAAAACTCTATGGAAATATCAAGCTCTCTTGGCAGTCTGTAGCCACTGACAACCTTGATTTGATTCCCACAAACTCGTGGAGCATCAGGTCCAACATTCTGGATTCCACATGAGTTCTCAAAGCCATCAATGTGGAGTTAAATATTTTCCTGGTTTCAGAAACCATAGGGCACATAATGCCTTCAAGAACAACGAAAGATCTCTCTTTTGCCTCCTCAGAAGAACACACAGAAGACCCTTGGAATTCTGGTTATAGACTCTCAAAACCCAACTCATGACTGCTAAAGCCTCAGTTCAGTTGTCAACTCTCTCTGTTGTTCTCATGTCTAGAATGTGAGTGGAAGGTACACCGACCGGCTATGGAAAGCTGCTCAGAGCCTTATCTGATGCTTGGTCATTTCAAAATAAGGCAAGATATTTGAATCACATCCTTCTTCTTGGGTGGTAATTCAACAACTGAGTAGTTACTTCTAAAGTCTATCAATTGAGTGCCTACTGTGTACCAAGTACTGGGCAAGGCATTAGAGATATAGTGTTGAAAAGATATATAGCTCCTGACCTCAATAGCTCTTGGAAGAGATAGATAAATAAATAGGCATTGGCAGTATTTTTTGTAAGTGCCATGAAAAGTAAACATATCAGGTATTCTAGAGGTAACAAGGAGGAGCATCTAACTCAGATCTGGAATTAGAAAGAGATCAAGAAAGCCTTCCCAGATGAAATGCCCTCTTGGTTGAAGGACAAACAAAGATTATTCCAGGCAAAGGGGAAAACATGCAGAAGCCTAGAGGAAACGTAAAATGGCCCATTTGAGCACTTTGATTTGGCTATAGGGTATGGTAAGAAAGGAGAAATATCTAGAGCTGAAACCAAAAAGATTTAAAGACAAGAGAATCAGAGCAAACATATTTTATGCCAATATTTACAAGTTTGAGTTTTATCATAAGGAGGATAGCAAATTTTTAAAGGATTTTAATCAAATGAGAGAAATCATTGAATGTAACGCTTGATGAAAGCCTGGATCATGGAGGAAGGAGTCAGGGAAAACCAGTTAGGAGTCTGAGGCAGTGATCAAGGAACCAATGCTAGGAACCTGAACTGAGACACCGGCAGAAAACAGGGACAGAAACGGGCAAACCTGAGAGCTGAGTAGATTAAGATATAGCAGGTCTCGGAGGTTGATTGTGGGGAATAATGGAGGCAGAGAAGTCAAAGATGACATCTAGGTTTTTTAATTAAGCAACTAGGTGATAGCTGTTCACTGAGAAAGGAAGAACAGAAGCAGCAGGGCAGAGCAAAAAATGATTTCAGGAATGTCTGGGTGGCTCAGGGGTTGAGTGTCTGCCTTCAGCCCAGGGTGTGATCCTGGAGACCCAGGATTGAGTCCCACATCGGGCTCCCTGCATGGAGCCTGCTTCTCTCTCTGCCTATGTCTCTGCCTCTCTCTGTGTGTCTTGCATGAATAAATAAAATCTTTAAAAATTTTTTGAAAAAAAAAAAAGATTTCAGGAGCACCTTAGTGGCTCAGTCAGCTAACCATCTGCCTTCAGCTCAGGTCAGATCCCAGCATCCTGAGATCAGCCCACATCGGTTTTCACTCTCAGCAGGAGTCTGCTTCTCCCTCTCCTTTTGCCCCTCCTCCCGCTCATGCTGTCTCTCTCTCTCACGCACACATAAATAAATAAATAAATAAATAAATAAATAAAATCATTAAAAAATATTCCAGTTTGGAGATGTTAAATTTGGGGTATCAGAAGAACATACAAATGAAAAAAATTCTAGTAAGGCAGTGGGAATATAGATTTCAATCTTAGGAAATAATAAATTTTTTTATTCTCTATCTTTATATATGGTGGGTAATGTTGTAAACGAATGACCTCACCAGACACTGTGTATGTGGTACAAGATATAACAAGATCATAACAAATATCATAGGAAGACCAGCTATTAAGGGATCAGCTAAGAAAAAAGAGCCATCGCTGGGGAAAGTGTGGAGAATCTCCCTGAGAGGGGATAATCACAAAAGCCAAGAAATAGTGTTTCATGGATGAGAGGCCAAAGAACAAACAAATATTACAGAGCGGTCAAGCAAGATAGAGCCTGAAAAGTGTCCATGTGACTCTGTAATTTCAAGCCAAGAAGATGAGTTTTGGTCCAAAAATAGTATCTCAGCAGAGTTTTGATTTACCCTGGCTGAGAGCTCTCGGACTTTTTACAATAGCAACCAATTCTTCCTATTTCTTATTATGCACCACTGAAATATACCACAAAGCCACAGACTCCCAGTCCCTTCAGTTTCAATGTATTGAGGATGAACCTGAAAACTGCACTTTCCCTAAACAAAAAGGGCTTGGAGTATTTTTGTTTTTCTTCTTCTATCAAGCAGTGAGCCAATACTTGGGCAGTCTTTACTCTGGGATGAAATAAATTCATCCTTTGTTTAGGGTGGGGTATTCCAGACAGCTTTTCTGCTGTGTGTCCTTGAAGTGAAGGTTAAACAGAGTTCATGGGAAATATAAATTAAGCAAGTACTTCTACATTAGCATTTGTTTTGTTCCAGAAATATCAATTTTTAATGAAGAAAATATCTCTCTCTGTTTGCATTAAAAGGATAGTGTGGGCAATTTCATTGTTCTTTAAAATATGTCATCTTTTTAAAGTTGTATAAAACATACTCGGTAATATTCATATCTCAGTTGGAAAAATAAAATGTTATTTTCCCAGAAAATTCAAAGCTTCTTGCTCTACATATCTGCTTGTAATTTCCCTAATTTTAAAGATTTAAAATGCACGAGTGGTGAGTGTATTTCTTTTGTCTATTCTAATACAGAAGCCACTGGGGTAAAATCAATACTTTCTGATAGTTTGGTATAGAGCAGCCCTCGAGAATGGTGGGAGCACATAAACAACATATCTTCTGCCACCAATTTTTTTTTTAACTTAAATCTCGGTTCCATTGACAGTAAGTGATCTTTATCTATTTGGGATGGCTTGGGAAATGGCTCGTGGGTCCAAGCTGTCACGATGAATTGGAATCACTCAGATCACCAAGTAATTCCGTGCAGTTACATAAGCTTGAAATTCAACCTTTAAAAGAGTCACTAACAACACTAGCTACATATTTGGGAGTAAAAATGATGGAACAATTCTGTCTTCCACAAAGTCCCTCCGGCAGCCAGATTTCCACAAGGTAAAGCATTAACGATAGGCCAATAAGAGTGCACCAAACACTTCTTTTTCATTTACTTCAGTTTAGTTTTGTTTTTCCTGACCGTTAAGTTTTGCCTTTTATCTCAAAGTGAACTACTTAGACTTTTACAACAAACCAAAACATGAATATCAGCCTTAACTGTTCCATCTCTCGAAGTCTGTATTTAATCAGATGCCATTAATAATAATAGCTATTGTTTATTGGGTGTTTATTGATCATATTGGTTACTAGGCTAGGCATTTGATGTCAATAATCTCATTCAATTTGACGCACAGCTCCACGAGGGGACTTTTATTACACACATTTGATAAATGAAGCACTCAGTGATTTAAAGTTATTAAAGAGGTTGACTGATGCCACACATATTCATTCTGCTGGGATGAGGCCTAGCCAGGATTCAACCGCAGACCCCAGAGCCCAAGAGTCCTGCTCCCTCTTCCATTCACTAAACACTAAATATCACTAAAGTTAGATATTCATACACATGTACACATTTAGAAATCACATAAAATACCCAGCCTCTGTTGTGTGCCTACAAACACTTAAAAAAAAAAAAAAAAAAAAACTTCATTCTGGCTATTTGCTTGACCCATGAGGTGAAATTAGGTTACAGAAGACTGATTTATTATGCATTTTTTCCTATCCAAGAATAAGAGAAGCTTTCCTTTGATGGTGTAGAAAGTGTGTGGAAAAAATTAATATGACTGGCGAAACAGCCCTTCCTTCAACATACTTGGCTTTTCCATGGGAGTTTGCCCCATTCATTCTTTCAGCAAGCCTAGTTTCTAAGGCCGCATTGAACTAGAAGAAACGAGGTTCTCGGCCAGTCACAGAAGAAGTTGGAGACCAAATCCCTGTTCCTAATGAAGACAGTAACTTAGCTGGGAAGATAATTAACTTCCATGAGATCTATGTCCATATGCAAGTTCCAGATAATGCACTCCAAACTACCTATAAATGCCAAGGATAGCAGAGAAGGAAGGAAAATTGCCCATACTTCCAGATTTACAAGCCCTTCATTTTTCATCTTAAAACACAGATGAAAGGGGATACATTTGCCTTTGATTTCCTGACCACTGGCACTTTTGTGCTTTGGTAGTTTGTGAGATTTCTGCACACTGAGAAGCCATAAGAGGGGCACAGATAGGATTAGTAAGTAGCAACAGGTAGAAAGTGGTAGAGATCCGTGTCTGATGTTCCAACATATGTGACAGATTCCAGCCTTCAGCCTCATAGTGAATAGTTTCATGCTTTTCTTCAGGACTCTCCACAATTGCACATCAGTTCAAGCAACTGCATTAGCACAGGAGTGCTGAGTCTTTCCAAAAAGAGAGTGAGTGAGCCAATAGCTACAGCTGGCAGCCAGGGAAGGGAAAATGTGCTCTGAACATTCAGTGAGTCACTTGAACAGACAGGAGGGAGTGTGAGCCAATTTAGTCTGGATACTGTGCCAGAGCTCACACACTCAGCAGGGGCCGCATTTGCATAGGGTCTGAGTTCTCAAAAGTCAGGCAGTAGCTATAGGTGACTGGGTGGGTAGGATTTTTTCCCCACCTGTGCCAGCAATAATTTCCCATGGTTCTGAGGGTCTAGTGGCTTGCTTCCAAAGAAGGCATAAGGCTGAAAGCCAGAAGAGGTAGCTGGCCACTGAAGGCCCTACCTACATGTCCGAAGCTCACATCAGGTATACAATATTCGAAACTTCTGTTTGCAAGCCACACTACAGCTGAAGTTACTTCTTCTTGGTTCATTTCCACCTATGGTTTAAAATGACACCAAATTCATCCATATACTTCATGTTTGCTCTCTAGCTACTTATTTGAAATACAAGTATGTTGGATAAGTTTACAACACAAGAGGTTGTGTCCAGTAATCTGTGTGATGAACAAGTCTAACTGAATTATTCTCAAGGAAAAATAATAGGTCATTGTGGCCAACATGGAAACAAAAGAGGAAAGTGTATGGCTGTCAACACAACATAATGAACCTATCCTTTCCCCCCATCAGAAGGCAGGTAGGTCATGATAGAAGATGCACTTGTCCTCATAAGGGAGGAATTATTTTCTCTCCAAATGCAGATGAGAAAAGAATGCATCTATGTTACAGGTTTCACACGTTTAAGCATGAGAATCCCCCAGGTAAATAAGAAGGTGCTAAGAACCTTCAAAATTAGATTCAATAAGATTGAATGTATTTTTAACAAGCACCCAAAGCGATTAGGATACATGCCTGAGTATACACTTGAAAAAATGCTCTCTTATAATATACAGGACCATGTAGGAAGTGACATTTGAGGGACATTTGGCAAGAGCTTTTACCCAAACAGTATCTTCATACTTATGCACTCAACTGATTTACTTTAGATGCTTAAGACTTTTCTGTTTTATGGTGGGTGATTGAGAAATGGAAGGGAGTGGTAGACATGCTTTAAGCCACTATAAGATAATTTTTAAGAGACTAAACTTTATTGTTCTGTTTTGTTTTTAAGTAGGCTCCACACTCAGTGTGGAGCCCAATGAGGGGCTCAAACTCATGAACCTGAGATTAAGACCTAAACTGAGATCAAGAGTCAAACACTTAACCAACTGAGCCACCCAGGCATCCTAAGAGATTAAATCTTTTAGTCTTTTAAGTCAAAGATAAAAGTGACAAGCAGCTAGCAGGTTGCGGACAAGAATCTGGAGGCTAGGGGACAGATGAGGGAGGTTAGAGAGACTGGAAACTTTGTTCAGAGCCACAACCTTTTCCTTGAGCAGGGAAGTATCTTGGATTTCATTGTTGTTTGGCTGCTCATTCATTCAACATTTTATTTATTTTTTTTTTAAATTTTTTTTTTATTTATTTATGATAGTCACACAGAGAGAGAGAGAGAGAGAGAGAGAGAGAGAGGCAGAGACGCAGGCAGAGGGAGAAGCAGGCTCCATGCACCGGGAGCCCGATGTGGGATTCGATCCCGGGTCTCCAGGATCGCGCCCTGGGCCAAAGGCAGGCGCCAAACCGCTGCTCCACCCAGGGATCCCCATTCAACATTTTAGATGTGAATTTCTGCTTTGTGGAAAGCTCTATGCATGGTGCTACAAAAGGATGCCAAAACAAAACAAAAGTTTGATATAAATATACCAGAAAGACTAGAAAACTTGCTATTTAAAACAACAACTCAAGCTGCTCCTGCTCATGATGGAGTAAGTAGCATACCTGCTTCCCAGTGTAGACAGCCTTCCTTTTAGCTAGCCACCTGGACCAGCCACTTTGCTCTGGGTGTGACAGTTGAGGTACCTAGCATGTGGCTGGAAATAAGCTAGTAAGAAAGAGATGACTACATTAGTTTGATAAGAAATTAAGAATTTCAGGGGTGGGGATTTTTGTGTTATTGGAGGTATGCAGAGAAGAAAGGGATGTAGATTGTAGGGCTCATCCCATTGTATAGGGCAGGCCTTAAGGAGAAATGTTAGCTAGGGAGAAATTCTTTCTGAAGGATGCTGAAATGACACTGAGAAAAAGCAATTTTAAAATTCCTATTTTTAGTATGTGGAGCCAAAAGGATTCCAAGGACTACTATCGCTTCAATATAGTCTTCTACTACAAATGCCTAACATGAGCAAGATTATCAGGGAAATTGAAGAAAGGGAGCAATTTCTAAAACCAGGTTAGTGCAGAGCTAATAAGTTAAAGTCTTTAAGAGATGAGCCATGGGTGAGATTCAGAAATATAGGAAATGGGGAAGATGGTAATTAATTATAGGAATGAGGCTAAAAACCTCCCAAAACTTACAGAAATCATTTTTTCTAAAGATGTATTTATTTATTTTAGAGAAAGGGAGGGAGCAGGGGGAGGGACAGAGGTTGAGGGTGAGGGAGAGTCTTAAGCAGACTCCCTGCTGAGTGCTGAGCCCAACACAGGACTTGATCTCACAACCCTGAGATCATGACCCGAGCCAAAATCAAGAGTTGGATGCTCAAACGACTGAGCCACCCAGGTGCCCTGAACTTATGGAAATCTTAGGAGAGGCCCTGAATTTCCTAGACGATGAGAGACCATTTTATTTAAGTTTCAGTACACAGTACACAGAGTGACCTCAGCTGACAACCAAGATGCATAAAAGAATGTAAGATGCCTTTGCATCTCCTCATTTTCCCTCCTACTTCCCACAGTGATAGCCCTGGTCTTTAAGGACATTACTCTTGAGAGTACTCATTTACAATCTTAAATGCAAGATGGTTTTATGTATATGAGATAAAGGAGGGTTAAGGGAAATGAGAGTTCTGGTCTATGCAAAAAAATCAGAAAAAAAGAGGCAAGACCCCTTCCAGGAGGAGGAATTAGGGAGGACTCATAGACAAAGTGAGGTTTGAACTCAATTCTCAAAAATAATTAGAACCAGGACGGTCTATTGAATTTTAGGGGCAGTGTCTGAACAATGCAGGAGAACTCAAACTCTAGTCAAGGGTCATGAAGGAGGACAATTTAGGCACAAATGAGAAAGGACAAGCCAGAGCCAGGCTGAAGAATGGACTGCAAATGCCTTTGAAAAGCATGGAAAGGTCTGAGTCAACCTTGGAGGACCTGGTTAAACAGGACTGGAGACATGCAGAGTGAGGCTGTTGACACTGTGTGTGGTCTTGCAGACGGATCCATACACACACTCCAAGGGTCTTCTGGGCCTTAATCTCCTGAGGACCCAGATGGAAACAGAATTATGCATCCAATGCCTTGCAAACAATATTCAGCTCCATCCAGGTCTCTGTGGAAGATCAGAGGCCACAAGGTCTGCAGTCCTGACTTGTATTATTTAAAAGAGTTACCAACATTCATTCTTTTATTCCATAAATGTTCCATGCCTGAGATTCCCACAACCTCATTGCCTCATTAAACAGAAAGTGTAGATCCTCAAGAGTGTGGATCATGTGTGTGAGCAGTAGTGCCTCCCAGCTCTGTAAGTTCACATACCACAGTAATGTGTGGCCAATACTTCTCTCCATCAGGCCACCAAGGAAAAAAGTGTGACTAATTGCAGTTGGAAAGAACAATGATCCAGAAACACCCTGTGCAGGAGGACCAGAGCTGATTGTGAGGTTTCACTCTCAAGAGACAGAGCATATTTCCAGTCTCCTCATTGTGCTGTGTTTCCAGAAAATCGTGGGCCTACTACCAGGGGCTCTGCTTCGTGAATTCTCATCTGTGCTTACAGAACTGTTCCTTCCCCTTCCTATGTTTACAGTATTTGCTTCCAGGACATCCCCGCACCTAATTCTGATTTCAGAGTTACCCTTCCCAAAGTTAAAGGGACATTGATTAGGTACACGGTGGGAAGTAGACTCCTGTAGGGACCTGTGCCATGTAAATTCATGTCCATCTAACCAGACCCCAAACCATCACATGACAGAGCTCAACAGAAAGAAAAGATGAAATGCTAAAGAGAACCTTTCTCAGACTTCTGTTGGTGGGAAAACCAGGCATTGGGATGGAGTAGAGGATGGGGAGCCAGCTGACCCAGACCGTATTGAAAGAGGAAAATTAAAAAAGAAAAAAAGAAAAGAAAAAAAAGAAAGAGGAAAATTAAAATGGTGTTGAAGGAGACTACAAGGAGCCTGCAGAATGTCTAAGTAAAGCAGGAAGAACAGAAAGAAGTTTAGAAAAGATTTTAACATGCTAAAATCTTCAATACTTTGGGGTATTTGCTCCCTGCCCAAGACTGAGGATCGGGCTTCCCCAACTGCACCACCCTACACTAACTTCTTTTTTTCTGTTATGTCCCATCAAACCTCACCAGCTTAGTCCCATTTCCTTGGAGCCTTGTACCTTCCTCAGACTCAGGCAGGCTGTCCAACTAAGTTGTTCTGGATTCTCAGTAGTCCACATGGGAGTACCTTGTGTTGGTCATTAACACCATTCATGAAATATTTTTAATTCTTCCCTTTGGGCTTATGGTAAAATTGCATTTCCCTGTCCTTGAAGGGTCCTGTGTTTTTTCTTAACCACCCCTTTTCTGAAAATGCTCCTTTGTTTTACTTTGGCCCCAGATGAGAAGTGACATGTAGCTCTTCTAGACAGAAGTTTCAAGAGCCTGAGCATGCATGATTCACTACTTTCCATTTTGTTCCTCCAGTGAGAGTAAAACATGTGTTCAGACGGAGCCTCCATTAGCTGAAGCCCTGAGTAACTGTGAAGAGCGAACCACCCTCTTTACTTACCCACATTGGAAATGAAGCATGAAAAGGAAATGTTTGGGTTTTTTGTCCACCAAATTTTTGGTGTTGTTACTGTGTCATAACTTAGTCTGTCCAAACTGATATCATATGCGCTGTAATGGTGATTTTCCTGAAAACAGGAGCTAACTGCATGTGATTTTCATGTATCAGAGACGACAGGTGCATGTTTGTGTGTATGTCTGTGTATGGCCCTTGTGGGGAAGAGAATGTACTTAGAGACAAAATAAGAGCACTGACAGTAAAGGAAACGGCTCGTTGAACGCCAAAGGGCATTAAGTTGTAGAAAATTGTGTCGAGGTCATCCCAAATAGCTCTGGTTCCTGAGATTTCATTTGTTCTTGATTTAGTTATTCCTATGACTTCCTTTGCCATCAACCATTCCTCTTTCCTTTTGTCATTGTTTCCCTTCAGAGGACCCCGTACCCACCATAATCTACAACTTTCTGCTCCTAACCTGCTTCTTAAAATTGTGAGTGAATTAAGAATGATCAGATTTTGAGTGAGGTACTAAAGCATACCTCTGTGCGTAAAGAAGTTCAGATGTCACAAAATTAGCGTATTAACATTTCATAATCCTTTATGGTATATTAAGCACTTTTACATTTGTGACCACTTCCTCCATCCCCTGTCTCTCTTTTGATTGTTTAGAAAATGGGTTTGCACAATCCGATACTCATGTCTATTTCTATTATGGAGTTACCAGATAATGGCAATCTGTGATAGATTGCATTCTTTTTCTGAATTATTTGTCCCTCACTCCCCACAGAGGGAAAATTTTAATTCCCTGCCTTCACAGTATGATTTATAGGATTTCATATTGGAGAAATACACACCCCTACTCTGTTGAAACCAGGCTTGGCCATAGGACATGCTTTCATCAATGGAATGTGAGCAGATGTGCAATAAACCACGTCTGGAAGATATAGGAGACATCATCATTTTCCTCCAGCTCTCTCGTTCTTTCAGCTTCACCACCAGACTGCACCAAATTTAGAGACTACTCCTGCAGCCTGGGCTCCAGAGGGAGAGGACACATGGAGTGGAGCTAGGCAGATGTCCAGAAGCCACAGCCAAGTCATAGGCAAAGACCATATTGTGAGTAAGAAATAAATATTTGTTGTTTCGGTCCACTGAGATTTGGAGATTGGTTGTAATCACAGCAAAAGCTGATTAATATATGTTCTAAGTAGGATATTACCAAAGAGTTATATGCTTAACTTTAAAGTACTTTCACATTTCTCTCCAAAAGGGACTGGGAATAATGGCGGGCACAATGGCTTGGGGCCTGCCAACCTGATCAACTGCTTCACTTTGGCAAACATGAAACACCCTCCAAGTGACATTTTTCCTCTGCCACTCCTTCTGTCAGAGGTGATTTTTCCCCTCACACCCCACTCAGAACAGGGAACCCTGTTCATACTCAAAAGTGACCAACTGCAATAGTTGAAATACACTATTATACTAAAATTCATGAGTTTATTATAATACTCAAAAAAAGAAAAGCCAAAAATAAACTAATTAGTCACCACTGAGATAGGATTGGCACCAGCTGGCAAGCTTACTGGAAACTAATGGGAAAAGTTAAGTGCTTAAATATTTCAACATGAACTGTGTGAGCAGTTTTCAGTAAAACAAATATACTGGTTGATGAGGGAAAATTCTCTTTACATAAAAATTCCAGGTAATAAATATCGAATAAATAGTAACAGTTACACAAACAGAATTTTACAACCCCTTAATAAAGTAATAGTGTCAGGAATTGATTATCAGTGGATTTTAAAACTATTTGGTGAAAGGTTGATAGGGATCTGGGTATTTGCAGGATGCCAATGATTACTGTATGGATTGATCTCTAGTCATAAAGGCACACTACAAGTTTACCCTGGGGCGGGTGGTTCAGGCTACCTCTATCATCATCTTTAAAGGTGGGACAACTAGACATGATGAGCCCCTAATATGATGTAATATGAAGCTCACACAACCCCCTGATGGATTTTTATCAGGAAAGATGCTCCCGAGTCTAATCCAGCCTTTAGATCTAACTTGAACTTTATAGAAAATATGGAAAATAGAGACGAGGGACATTCCATTTGACATAACCTTGCCTTATTTTTCTGTATCAAGTGATTAATGAATTAATCACTGTCCATCTGTCCTGTGGAATATAAGCTCCGATAGCACAGCGACCGTGACAGCCAATTCACAACTCTATCCCCGGGATCTATGACCATGTTTGGCACATGTTTAGTGTTTGATATAAATATGTTAAACACACAAAGGAACAAGCACCTTTAACCTTGTCAAACTTGTTTCCACATCTAGGACATGGAGAGGCACTGCCCTAAAGGGCTCTTGTAAGAGTTAAATGGGGTAATTAACAGAGGGCTAGTCCAGTTCTTCCTGCATTATAGATGGTCAATAAATGGCGTCTATTTCTTTCATATATATCATGCACCTAATACTTACACTAACAGTATGTTATAGAACAGGAACCATTGTCCCCATTTGGCAGACGAGAACATTGAAGCACAGGGAGACAGGGCAGGGAGAGGACTCACACCTGGACTGCACAGCCAAACACACCCAGAAAAACTTGGCTTTTATTCTTGAACACCTGCAAAGATCCTCTCCCAAGTTTGCAACATTCACCTTCACCCTAATTCCCACCCCTCCTCCCTACTCGGGACCTGCCTATTCCAGGATGGGAGATTCTGGGCCTATTGACACTGTGGACTACCCCTTAGCAAAGAATTGGTGCTCTGGGTTCTGAGCACCAGCTGAGTTCTGCCTACCATGCTGCGGCTCTAAACAGAGCAAGTCTGTTGTCCCTTTGCCAATAAGCTGCTTTACAAACATAGAAAATCACGTCATTGTGTTCTCTACCTTCTGAGGAAGGGCTGTGGTGGAGCAGCCCAATTATCCCACCACATCAGACAATGCAGTCAGGCTGTGGAGCTGAGTACTCTCACTCACACATTGAAAGTCTACGTAATCCATCTTTCCAACAAATCTCACTCTTTGGCTCTCTAGGCATGTTATACACCAGTCTTGCTGAACCACCCACTGTTTCCTGAACATTCTCCTGAGAATTCTCTTTCCCAAATCCTTGCTTCACATGATGGCCCATGGTACTTATTTACTTATATGCCCCACCTCGGACCTAAAGTTTTGATGCGGCTGGTCTGCCAAAGAAGGCAATAAAATTAATGCATGTACAATTTTAAAGAGCATATTTTTGTCAAAGAGACGTGAAAAGTTGAGGTGTTTCATTTTGTGGACCTCATCTCCAAGGAAAAGCTGCAGGGGTAGAAGGACCCATAGACCCAGATTCTATGGTCTCTGCTATCAAGATACATCTGCTACAAGTCCCTGTGGTCTTATGATATTTCAGATGTGGTCTCTCTAAAATCAGCCACACCAGCTCATGCATTCATTCTTTGGAGTATTGAAAAACCCTTAAAATAACTAGAGATGCACATGTGTTTACAGCTGTGCTTGCTTCCTCTGTCCCTGCCTTATAAGCCATTCTTCCTTGCTTCATTGATAGGGGCCCCACTCCACTCACCCACAGCTTTGGAAATGAAACCTCAGAGGTCTTTTCCTTTAGGAAAAAAAAAAAAAACAGCAGGACACCTGAGTGGCTCAGTCAGTAGGGTGTCTGCCTTTGGTTCAGGTCATGATCGCAGGATTCTGGGATTCAGCCCCATATCAGGCTCCCTGCTCAGCAGTGAGTCTGCTTCTCCCTCTGCCCCTGCACTCACTCATTCTCACACTCTATCACTCTCTCTCTCAAATAAATAAATAAAATCTTTAAAAAAAAAACTTAGCAACAATAAACACAGCTTAGGCAATGGTTTGCTATACTTTTGATGAACTACAGGTAGTTAAATGTTTTAATATTGGCAATTAGATCTCAACAAGAGGCAAGGGGTGCTTGTCTCACACAAAGGTGGCTACTGCTTGAAAATAAAAATTACAGTTTAGAAGGTCTCTGAAGATTGTATTAATCTGTTCTTTTCTATATATAACCATGACATTGAGAATTTGAGGTCATCTGGTACTAAGAAATTCTATAGCAATTAGGAAAGGAAAATGTAAGCAATATGATAACTTGCCATATTTCTTAGTGTACTACAATATGAGAACACAGGGGGTGCCTGGATGGCTCAGTCAGTAGAGGGAAAGACTCTTGATTTCAGTTCAGGTCATGAACTCAGGGTCTTGAGATTGAGCCCTGTATCAGGCTAGGCTCCATGCTGGACATGGCACCTGCTTAAAATTCTCTCTCTCCTTCTCCTTTTGCCCCTCTCCCTCCTCACATAAATAAATAAATCCTTTAAAAATATATGTGAACACAGACTTACATTTCTGAAATAAAAATTGAGATGCATGATTTGACAAGGATAAGTATGCTTATGAGAGAGAGCAATAGAACACAGTATTAGAAGCTGGTATTTGTCTCAGAAAATCTGAGTGTTGTGGTGCATATCTCTAGGTAAAAGGCAAGAAAAGTCATTGGCAAATGCAATGTATATCATAGGCACTTAGTAAAAAGTTGTTGAATTCAATTTAGCCTGTCCATCATGAACCAGTTATTTTGCACCTTCCAGGATAAAAGACAATAAATGCAATTTCACATAAATTGCAATTTGAAAATCTAACAGTGGTATGGTTGTATTTAGTTATGATAAAGAAGTGTTACTAGCAAATAGTTTGACTCTATTGTAATAGTTTTAAACAAAGCCTTAAATCTCCAGTTTTTACCAGAATCTGATACTATGTTGACAACTTTAGGCAAAGCCAAAACCAAAGGTTGAATTCTTTTAACAAGTGTCAATAATCATATCTCAGGGACAGAGTAATGTAACTGCATTAGCTTCTTTATCATTTTCATTGTCCCTGTTCTCCTCCATCCCCATTCTTCCTTCTTCCTTCTACATAGTTACCAAAACAATCTTCCTAAAATGCTAACTTGATATTAATCTATTTTAAACTCTTCCATGGCTCCAACAACCACAACAACAAGTCAAAATCCATTTTTAAATCATGATATTGAAGGAACTTGTATGGCTACCACTTAACCTTTCTGTTTCTTTTTTCTCTACCCCAACCCCTCCCACCAAAACACCGATCTTTTCAGTTCACTAAAACTCATACCTCCTAAACATTTTGTGATAGGATTATCAATTTACCCAAATCACAATCTGGAGAATAGTAAGAAATGTTATTTCTTTAGGTAGAAGGGAAAAATTTTAAACCTACAGCTTGGTTCCATCATTCTTAGATCATTGAACTTGGTTTAAATGACTCCAGTAAACACATTTATTTTTCAGATATCTAAATATATGGGATTAAGTAGGATCTTACACAATTACCTGTTAGACTCTCAATAAACTTACATGACGGTCAGATGCACAAAGAGTAAAAATTCTGATGAATGAATAAAAGGCTGAATACTATAGAAAACATGATTAACTGTGACCTAAGTAAATTGGAGCTTGTTTGTTTTTATGTAACAAAAAAAATTCAAAGATAAGCAGGTTTTGCTAATTTGCCTGCTAGGTGACAATATAAATAAGAAGTTCCTTCTGGTTTTCACTCCACATCCTTAGCATATTGGCTTTTTGTCTTCATGCTTCTAGCTTCACGGACAAAGGACGGATGCCTCAGGCACATATTCACATTTAAAGAAAGAAGAGAGGGGGCACCTGAGTGGCTCAGTGGTTGAGTGTCTGCCTTTGGCTCAGGGTGTGTCCCAGGACCTGGGATCAAATTGCACATCAGGCTCCCTACAGGGAGCCTGCTTCTTCCTCTGCCTATGTCTCTACCTCTCTGTGTGTCTCTCATGAATAAATGAATAAAATCTTTAAGGACAAACATTATATGTTCTCATTCATTTGGGGAATATAAATAATAGTGAAAGGGAATAGAAGGAAAGGAAGAAGAAGTGGGTAGGAAATATCAGAAAGGGAGACAGAACATAAAGACTCCTAACTCTGGAAAACGAACTAAGGGTGGTGGAAGGGGAGGAGGGCAGGGGGTGGGGTGAATGGGTGACAGGCACTGAGGGGGGCACTTGACGGGATGAGCACTGGGTGTTATTCTGTATGTTGGCAAATTGAACACCAATAAAAAATAAATTTATTATTAAAAAAATAGGTGGTCCCAGCTATATCCCTATGTTATGAAGATAGGAAATCACTACACAAAAGCCCCACTAGGAAAGTTCTCTTATATCTCATTGAATGATACTTGATCAAATATTCACCGTAGTCTGTAAAAGAGATATAGAAAGACAATATCTGGCTTTTGCAGCCTCACTAATGGAAAAGATAAAGGGAGTTAGCAATGGATGCTGGTGTCTTTCTTAATGTTCTTTAGGAGTTGAGAAAAGGGATCCTAGACTCATATGGTGTCCTTAGTAATGTCTTTTGTCTACTTGAACTCTTAACTTTATAAACTTTCTTGGATGACTTAAGCTCAATGACCTCTGACCATCTCCAACCATACACTGAGATCTGACTATATTATCCACTTGTTTCCTGCCCAGATGGCACAACCCAACATATTTGCCATACAGTTCTTCATTCTTACTGCAACAGCTTCCTCTACCCACAACACACAGGAAAGAGAATGTTCTATAAAGCTGAATATCACAGCCTCCTCCATGGCCAATCACATTCTGATATCATGTTTATTTGTAATATGGAAATGTCCCTCAATTGATCTGGAGGCAGTTGCAATTATCTCCTTCTAGAATTGACCAAATCTCGCTGGTTCTTAAAGATCCATATCTTCCCCAGCATTTCAAAGAGATTCTTTTCCCATCATCTCACCCTTGAGTGCATGTAGTGAGGAGTATGGTAGAAGGACCCTAGTATCTTCCAGCCTTTTCATCTTTCTCTATCCTCTCATTACTTACTGGAGTGCCTCCTATAATAAAAAAAATTAAAATACTTTTCTCTTTCCTCCAGACCATACCTTTCATCTTCCAAACTCCATTCTCATGACTAAGCTTAAATAATGGTCAGGTTCTCTGTTCTACACAAAGAAAAAGTTGTAATATCCATCAGGCTGAGCCCTTGATGTTAGTGAGAATTAGAAGAATATAAAAATCCTTATTCTCTCAAACCTACTGCCTGCCAACAAAATCCTATTTTGAATGTCCAAAGCTAAATATGAATATATCTGATTCTTTCCGAAACAATCCATTTTTCAAAATGCTACGCTGTTAGAAGCTCTGTATTTAATACAAGCTATATGCACATGCTGTTGCCTTTACTTCACTAATCCCTTTCCATATTTGGAGACAATCCTAGGAATCCTTAAAGATTCTTTTAAGTGTTGCCTTCTCTTTGAAATCATTAACAACTTAAAGAAGGTTTTTTGCCCATATTTTGGATCTGAAGAGTTTTGATAGTATAATTTATAATGCATTCACATTACATTTATTTGATTAATACTCTTTTTCCCTTTGAGGGAAATCTATAGTTTATTTAACTTTCTTTTCCTAAATCCATGTATGGATCCAGGAATATGGGTTGAATGAATGCCTAGTAGCATGGTTGTTTTTTCTAAGAATATACTTTGCTTTTAAGTACTGAGACAACCAAAATTGCAGTTTGTCACTATGCTACTGAATGCTTTGGCAGGACAGTCCAGAACCACTCATGCCAAGCAATGGTATTTTCCAGAGTAGTCTGTGGAATAACCTTTGGATGTAAGCTTCATTTAGTTGATTCAAATTATTTTAACATACCCACCCATAATACTGCTAGAGAAGAAAAGAAAGATTTGCATATTGTTTTATTTCACTTAGTGGTTAAGAGCATATAAAATAACATTTCATTTGATATGACCAAGTTTGAATTTCTACAACTTCTGAATCCTACTGTCCCAGAGGTTGAGACCTATCCAAGCATTCACATTATAACTGGCCCCAGATAAAATGTTTAAAACTATCACAAAGTTCAGAGGGGGAAATATCCCTAAGCAGTTAAAGCAATGGTCCAAGGTGTTGTTATATTTCAATTCTGTTTCTGGAAAGGAAGCTTCAGAATATTATCATTCATCCTAAAGAATACTCATTTATCTCTTCTCTGAAAACCTAACAGTTGGATGTGTATCCTGCTTCACTTTTTTGCAAAGGGCCTTGCTCTTTTAAACCACATGTAGAGGTATTGCCGGCTTGTTAATCTGGTGTTGTCTTCAACTTTCTTTGGAACAACAATCTCCCAGCTGCAGTTGCACATCCAGCCTAGAAGCCCACAGCCTTCAAGGTTTTCTCCATTATTCCCAAATTTACCAGTAAGGAAGCTTCAGTGTTCTCACAGAGAAGGCCAAAAGTTGTTTGAAGTGTTCCAGTATAAGTCATATTTTCCATTTTTATTTTAATTTCTTTCTGACCCAGAGTCCTCCTTTTAGATCAAGGCTAATTTCTTTGAAGCCCTTGGTTTTGAGATATTAAATCCCACCACAGCATTAGCATCTGACACTCTTAAAAAGCTCTTATGGTGCATAAATTTTCACCAAACACTTTAAATACTTTGTGGTTCTTAATGTTATGCTATATTTGAGTTGAGGAGTCCTGGGACATATTTGAAAAATCAAAGACTAGAGAAGCATATAGAATGGAAAAGTGATAGTCCCGCGTTGCATTCCAATATATGCTGCAAATCCCCTCTGCCTTGCCAGAAGTAACTTTGATGCATTGTCTTCCTATGCTTTTCCTGTGCAATTCACAAATGTATTTATTCATGTGGATGCAGCCTTTTACACTTTGGATGATAGGAAGGATGAAGCTCGTTATATCTGGGTCAACATCTGGCTTCCATTATATGTTGGACATTGTAGAAAATGAAGGAGCTCAAAGGCAAAGTGCACTCTTATCTCAGCCCCAATTTCTTCCTCTGATCACTCACTCACTCAGAAACACACACATGCAAACACACACACACACATTCAGGCAGTTTTATTAAAGTGGTGTCATAACATGCACAGTATTCTGTGACACATTTTCTTGTCACTACTTCCTAGTCATCTTCCCATGTCAGAATATATGATCATTCTTCATCTTTCTTTTTTTTTTTTTCTTCTTTTTTTTTTCCTTTTTTTTTTTTTTCTTCTTCATCTTTCTTAATGAGGATCTTAGAGTCTGGATTTTCCCATAATTTATGTAATCATTCTTATATTCATAGATGCTTAAGTCATTTATAGTTTTTTCTATTACAAAAAAATTCCTGAAACTCTTGTGTTTTTGCATATATATGTTTGTGCACATGTGCAAACATTTCTGAAGACAGGTTTTAAGAAATGGAACCCAAAGGTGATGCATGTTTTTTTGATAGATACCAAGAGATAGCTACAAGAAGATCATTATAATTGCATTCCACACTGCATACAAGTCCAATATTCCTCATACCCTCATCAACACTGGATAATAAAAGAGAAATCTTTATATTATACATGCACAAAAAATAAGTTTATGAAAAATATACATTGTTGTTTGTATCCCTAATTAGAGAAGAATCATGTTCAAAGTCTTTGTTTCTTAAATTTTAAAACCACGCATAAACTTTAACATAGCCATGCCAGCACACATCATTTTCCAATTAAATGGAATTATAATTGGGTTATAAGTTATATTAAAGGATGAGCTCCTCTAACAGAGATCCTAGAACACAAAAGCAGCTAATCCCACTATATCCAGAAGGACTGTGGAGGATTTTTGCCCAATGTTTTAATTTTGAGACCTAAATACATCATTTCTGATCACTTCTATTAATAAGAACTTGGCCATCTAACTGAAAGGGAGGTTGGGAAATGTGGTCTAGTTAAGAATTTGGACTCAACCACAACTCTATCTACATGGAAGAAGGGGAGAACAAATTTGGTGAAATTATCTGCCTTGCCACAGTTACTAAACCCTCAAATATCATAATAATAACTTAAGTAAATTAAACTAAGGAGATAGCATTTCTTATAGTCAAATACAGGAGAAGATAGAATTGCTATGTTCAAAATTATGTTTTAATGTACATGTGTTTCAAATTACATAGAAATTTTCTTCCAATAATATTTTTTGTAAAGTGTTTATTACCTTCACCTCCTTGGTTAAGTTTATTTCAAGATGTTTTGTTATTTTTGGTACAGTTATAAATAGGATTTTTCTCATAATTCCTCTTTCTGCTACTTCATTATCAGTGTATAGAAATGCAAGAGATTTCTGCACATCAATTTCATATTGTGTGATTTTACTGAATTCATTTACAATTCTAATAGTATTTTAGTGGACTCTTAAGGTGTTTCTATGGATAGTATCTTGTCATCTGGAAATAATCCGAGTTGTATTTCTTCCCTACAATTTGAATATATTTCTTTTTCTTGCCTAACAGCTGTTGCTAGGACTTCCAGTACTATGTTGAAAAAAGGTGGTGAGTGTATTTTGTTCCTGGTCTTGTTCCTGATCTTATAGGAAAGGCTTTCAGTTTTCACCATAGAGTATGATCTACTAAATAAGAGAAGATATTCCAAATGATATATCCAATACGGGGTTCATATTCAAAATATATAAAGAATTCATACAACTCACCTTAACATACACACACACACAAAAATCTGATTAAAGATGGGCAGAGGACCTGAATAGACACTTTTCCAAAGAAGATATATAGATGACCAACAGATAAAAAAAATGTTCAACATCACTAATTATCAGGAAAATGCAAATCAAAACCATAATGAGATATCACTTTATACCTGTCAGTATGACTAAAATTTAAAAAATACAAGAAATAGAAAGTATTTACAAGGATATAAAGAAAAAGAAACACCTATGCATTGTAAGTGGGAGTGCAAATTGGTGCACCACTGTGAAAAACCATATGGAGGTTTCTCAAAATATTAAAAATAGAAGGGCAGCCCCAGTGGCCCAGTGGAGTAGCGCCACCTTCAACTTGGGGTGTGATCCTGGAGACCCGGGATTGAGTCCCACATCGGGCTCCCTGCATGGAGCCTGCTTCTCCCTCTGCCTGTGTCTCTGCCCCTCCCTCTCTCTCTCTCTGTGTCTGTCATGAATAAATAAATTAAATATTTTAAAAAATAAAAAATAGAAATATCATATGACCTAGTAATTCCATTATTGGATATTTACCCAAAGAAAACAAAAACACTAGTTTAAAAAGATATACAATGCTCCTATATTTGTTACAGTATTAATTACAATATCCAAGATATGGAAGCTGCCCAAGTGTCCGTAGAGAGATGAATGTATAAAGATAATGTGGTATGGGGCACCCATGCCACATTGGCTTAGTCAGTTAAGTGTCTGACTCTTGATCTTGGCTCAGTTCTTGATATCGTGGTTATGAATTTGAGCCTTGCATTGGGCTGCACTGAGTGTGGAGCCTACTTAAAATTTTTAAAAAATTGGGATCCCTGGGTGGCGCAGCAGTTTGGCGCCTGCCTTTGGCCCAGGGCGCGATTCTGGAGACCCGGGATCGAATCCCACGTCGGGCTCCGGGTGCATGGAGCCTGCTTCTCTCTCTGCCTGTGTCTCTGGCTCTGTCTCGCCTTCTATCTCTCAAGAATAAATAAATAAAATCTTAAAAAAAAATTAAAAAATTAATTTTAAAAAGATGATGTGGGATATATATATATATAATGGAATATTACTCAGACATAAAAAAGAATGAAATCTTGCTATTTGCAACAACATGGATGGATCTAGCAAATATAATGATAAGTGAAATAAGTCAAAGAAAGACAAATACCATATGACTTCGCTTATATGAGGAATTTAAGAAACAAAGAAAAACGAGACAAACAAAAAACAGACTCTTACTATAGAGAACAAACTGGTGGTCAGCAGAAGGGAGAGGGAAGGGGAAAGGGTGAAATAAAGAGGATTAAAAATACATTTATCTCGATGAGCACTGAGAAATTTATAGAACTGTTGAATCATATTGTACACCTGAAACTAATATAAAACTGTATGTTAACTATAGTTCAGTTTTCAAAAAGTGTTTAGTACTATTTGGTCCATCCTGGACCATCTAAAGTAACTGGTCATTTCTCTCTTATCTTCAGAAATTTCCTATAAATATTGCAATGACTTAGAACAAAGTGCCCAGGACACTCCACCCGTCACACTTTTTCTTCAATTTGTGACAGTCTCATCTCATGTCTAGTGGAATCTAGACTACTTTTTAAAAGTCTAAACAAAAATAAATTTGTAACTGCCTAACATTTTACCAGCACACACAAATAAGCCTGAAAAGAATTTAGTGGCCAGGAATAAAATTCACCAAATATATGCTCGACAGCAAGAAGTCAATTCCAAAGCTGGGCCTGGGATAGAGAATAGAGGGAGCCATAATCCCCTCTAGTTGGACTTAAGCCTGCACTGGAAGACATGCCTAACTCCTGTCTTACTGGCACAATGAACACATTTAACTACAGGCACACAAAAGGGCCTTTATTGTTTTCTGGAAGATGATAAGACCAGCTGAATAGTTTAATGCCTTTTTTGGCAGTGAGAGATGGATTCAGAGAACTTGGCAACTGTAGAGAGCAATAAAATGGCCATGTGAAAAGGGCACTTTGGAAATATAGTAATGACAGCAATATAAGATGCATAAATGTGATCAAGATTTACTGCTGGAAATGTTACCATAGCTTCTGATGTGCTGTCACTCTCTTGAGCCTGGCAGCCGGTGGTGCAGAAGGAAGTCCGCAGCAAGTCCCAATAAAGGTAACTTCAGGACTTCAGCCTGCAACCCACTTCATTCTGACCTCATAAACAAGGTATTCTGTATAATGTATGCATGAGCCAAGGACTGGATAAAAAGTGATACAATGACTAAATACTCAACATAAAACAGAGGGGCAGGTAGTTTACCATTAACTTTACCAGATGGTTTCTTCAAGCACTGTCATAAATAATAAGCAAAAGTCATATAAAAAAAGAATCAAAGGAAGAGGACGAATAGACAGCTTCTTTAGCATATTCATCTTATAAGAGCCTAATGTTTTAAAGAAGCTTTGCTCATTTTCTGGAGGTCACACCTCAATCCTGTGCCCTCCTTGATTATACTGGTAAATCTCTACCATGCTCATAAATATCCTACATGCCTGTTTTTGTTACCTAAAGATATATTTTACTTCTGTTTTGAGCCTGGTACATTTCCCTTTCTGAAAATGTAAATCTAGGACTTGCTTCCATTAGTGGGTACTTGTTCTCCTTTCTGTTGAATATCACTCACCCATGCCCAAGTGCCTACAGGGAAGCCCTGTATAGAAAGAAAACTGTGCCTTGGCCTGCTGCCAGCTCAAGAGCCTGACTTTAATTTTCTTGCCATTCCAACTCCAATCTTCCTTTAGGAGATTGACAACAGGGTTCCAAGTGGATTCTTTGGTTGATAGCTTTCTAATAGGGAGACAATTCCAATAGAGTCAGGATTGAGATGGCCAATCTCATGAACACGTGTGACCCAAGCCAAATTACAGTCCAAATGGCTGATGGTGAAAGGCCAACTGTCACCTGCACTGACACACCCTTTCCTGAACTCAGAGGGTATGTTCCCTTTGAAATATTTGTGGCACTAAAACGAAAGGTCATTTGATTCTTGTCTTTAACTTCACATGATGATTAAAGCTGACATTAAAAATAATGAAATCACTTTCAAAAGCACAGGGTAAATATACAGAGATGTGTCCTTTCTGCCATGAGAGAAGTAAAGGAAATATACATGTAGGAACACAAAAGATAAATCTTCCCCAGATTTTAAGTGAGCATTTTATTCGAATATCCAAATGACAGATTCTATAGAGCCCCTTCAATTAGTCCATAGTAACCAAAATGAACATATGCCTTACTCTATTATGTCTATGTCCTCTTTACTGTCAGACTCTGAAGAACTCAAAACAAGTGTGCAAGTAAAACTGAAAGAGGTTAAAATCGCAAGAGAACCTGCCACTTATAATAAAGGTCCTCCATGTGCTGATTCCCAGAGACATATTAATGGTCAAATTAATAAAAATAATTTTGTGATTTCTCACCTGACACTTTAGATTTAAAATTCTTAAATTTTAAAAGAAAAATAATCAAGCATAAAAGGAATTTGTCATTTTGAAATAAAGTTGGTAACTTGGACTTTAGTTTCCTTTCTGTTTTCTTAGCACCTTCTGCAATATTGACTCACCTGTGGTCTTGTCTTTTCCCATCAATCCATTGAAACTGCTGTCAACATGTGTCTTAATGACTTCTTTGTTATTAAATCCAAGTGGCATTTTTCAGTTCTTAACCTCCTTTACCTCTTAGACATTCATCCAAATCATATTTACCAACTATTAACTAAGTGCCAGGCACTACATTAAGTACCAGGCATAAATGTTGCAGTAGAGTTTATTGTAGAATGAGGGAGTTTGATATTAAACCATTGCAGAAATGATTATTTGATTATAGCTATGACTAATGATAAAAAGAAAAATATACTATGCAGTAAGAGCATATAATTGGAAAATA